>NC_044310.1:113475815-113777673 GCF_007474595.2 Lynx canadensis
ATTTCACTCAACACTCCATCCAAACAGTGGCCCTTCCTTCTCTCCTACCCACTAGCTCCGTGGTGAACTGGCTTGGAACACAGTATGAGGTACGGCAGGCACAGGATCAAAACATGTAGAGGTTCAGATACAGTCCACTTTATACATAAATCTAATCGCCCCCTTAGGTTACTCCCATACATTGGCATACTGTCCCTGTGCAGAGATCATGCTGCCATCCAGTGAACAGGGCAGTTACTCTGTGAGCATCTGGGAGGTCATCTCCCCAAGATCACCCTGTCCTAGGTGAGATGCACAGACTTAATCTCCCGGGAGGGGTGAGGCACCACCTTGTCATTAGGAAAGGGAGCTCATGCCCTCCCCTGCCCAGGGTACATTGTAAAGAGAGATGTATTTTGGATTCGAATTTCCTGTTTTCCAAGACTAAAATCTGTCCCTCTTCACTTTCATGACATCTGTTTGCAAGTATCCATAGACTTCTTAGGAGAAATGTCCCCTTTTCGGTTGAACCTCAAATGATCTCTCATGGAATTCTAAATGAGGAAGGCCTGTAAGACCACCTGGCCCCAGATCCTTATTTTAGGATCCCAGACCTTATTTATGGACAAGTAGGCCAGGGACACTCAGCTGACTAGCACAAGGTTCCCTGCCTTCCGGTGTCATTTACACTCTCTGGGTTACCCCAGTAATGCTGCTGAAAAGTGCAGAGAACAGCAACTTTTTGTTTTCAGAAACCGGATCCTAAGCAGAATGAGTCTCCCCTCCACCCTACCCCACCCCTGTTCAGTTCTCTTGGTTCTCGCTGTCCATTTCCTCTCTCCCTTCTCCTGGACCCTCTCTTCCCTGGACCCCTTTGTCACATTTTTACAGGTGTTACAAATCACTCATAGTTAAGAACATTTAACATGTATAAATAAAAAAAAAAATGTATGTGATCATTATATTTATGTTTTTAGAAATGTCAAATATGAGAATTACAGAATTCAGCTTGTGCCGAGGTTTGCTTTTATTTCTATAGTTCTTTTAGGAAACAAAAACAAAACAAAAGCAAAACCTCTATGTTTTGCAACTGCACATAACCAAAAACCGTATGTAAAAGAATTGCCTGATCAGGGATAATCAAGCCTATCCATTCCCGAACACAACTCTGAGGTCCTGATTCCTTCAGTATCACATCAGCAAAATAGCAACCTTTAAATACAAGTGAAAATTCATCTTTAGCCATTCTTGGACAAAACATCGTACAGAAGCCCTGAGAGAAATGTTTCCAATGAGAGGCAGGGAGCTCCATGTAAATGAGACCTATGAATCAATGACACCCTTTGTGTCCCTGAACTCGCATTAGTTTGAAGAGTTTAAAAATTTAAAGCTACACTTAATGTATATATTTTATTTTCAAAATATTTTAATGGCATGGGGCGCCTGGGTGGCTCAGTCGGTTAAGCGTCTGACTTCGGCTCAGGTCATGCATGATCTCATGGTTTGTGGGTTCAAGCCCCGCGTCAGACTCTGTGCTGATAGCTAAGGGCCTAGAGCCTGCATAGGAATCTTTATCTCCCTTGCCCTCTGCCCCTCCCCCATTCGTGCTCTGTCTCTCTCTCTCTCAAAAATAAATAAATGTAAAAAAAAAAAAAATTCAGGGGCGCCTGGGTGGCTCAGTCAGTTAAGCGTCCGACTTCAGCTCAGGTCATGATCTCACACTTTGTGGGTTCAAGCCCTTGTTGGGTCCTGTGCTGACAGCTCAGAGCCTGAAGCCTGCTTCAGATTCCATGTCTCCCTCCCTCTGCCCCTCCCCTGATCATGCTCTGTCTCTCTCACTCTCAAAAATGAATAAATGTTAAAAAACAAAATTAAAAAATAAATTCAAAATACGTAATGACAAAAAGGAAAGTTGATGCTTGATTTTAAAATATATATTTAAAAAACAGATACATTCACAGAAGAAATACACATACACATTCACAGAAAAAAAAAAATCCCAAGGAAATCCTAACAATAGAGTACCAACAGCAGTCTCTGGGTTGTGGCTGAGGGGTCACTTCAACATTTTCTTGATACGTTGCTTTTCTCCTTAAATTTTCTATAATTAATATTGATTTACTTTATAACAAAAATTGCATCACTGTGTAAAGCAAAACATAAGCAATACAAGTATCCAATTAATGTTTTAGTGATATAAATTATTACTGCACCAGAAGGTTTTGTTTGCTTCCTGAGTCTTGACTATTAGCTCCAGTATTTATGACCTCGAGAAAGTCACGAAGTTCTTATCTTCTCTTTCCTTCTATGTAAGACAGAGATAAAAATATCTACCTCGGATTTTTATGGTGAGGAGGGAAAGAGATGGTATTGGTAAGCTCTCAGTTCAGCTCCCGAAGTTGGTCGGAGCTGAGTGACCACACCTGATCTCTCAGCAGCAGGAACCACTCTCCTCGTCCTCACTCTTCAGCTAAATCACTTCCTCCATTTTTTGGTAAAGTGTAGACCAGGGACAACTTGCATCGGAATGACTTACGGGGCTCAGTAAAAGGGCGTTTACTAATTTCGAATGTCCTCAGCTAGAAAGTCTGTATTCTTAGCGGGAACTGCTGGAGATCCATTTGTTAATTACATTTGGAAAATAACCAAGATCCAGGGAGAAAACTAGCTCCAGGTTAGCACTATAGGTTACCATAACGATGAAAAGAAAACAGTCCCACGGTTTCTAATTATATTATGGGCTAGTTGGGAAGCAGTTAACATACGTGCAGGTTGGAGAGATGCACTAAGTGTAAAGGAAATGCAAGGAAATGCTTCTAAATCCGTGTAAATAGCATCTTCTGCAGAAAAACTTTGGTTGTTTGCATCCAGATGAACAAATTGCAAAGTGCCCATAATCACCATTTTTGCAATGGTTTGCTTGCATTTCTACCTGTGATATGTCCGGCATTTCTCCTGATATTCCTGCCTCATAAATGAGAGTGGCTGTATCTAATTTCTCCGCATATCCTCCGTGCCAAGGCCAGTCTGCGGCTACAGAAGGAGCTCAGGGAATGTGCTTGCCTTGTTGCAGGGACGCCTGAGGCCTGACGACTCAATGAGCTTTAATAGCCCCTGCTTTTCTGCTTTATTACATGATTCTGTTGTCATTTCCAAAGGCCAGTGCTCGGAACAAACACACACAACGCGTATGCGCCAATGAGTGACCCTCACGATGGTGAGGGTACTTGCACTGCTGAATTTTTAAGAAACTATTACATCAGGTTTGGGCTTTGTGGAATTATTTTGCAGAATAAGTTAGTGATCATAGATTGTTTCTAAATCCGTGCAATAATTGATTCTTACTATGTCTTTCTGCACTTTAGGAAGGAGTGGCTGGGAAAATGCAAGTAATTCACTTTTCTTGTTGGGCACCTACTGGGTAACTAGCCTTGCTGATTCCTCCAATACTCATGATTGTGTCTAACCTTCAACTCTGGGAGGAAGGAACCACTTTGCCCATTTCACTGATGAACAACTGAGCCTCAAAGAGCATACGGGATTCACACCATCCCCGGGGCCAGACATGAATCACACTTCCCCACTTCCTGAGTCAGGGTTCTCTATTGATTTTCAGGTTTGCTTTTGGTTTGTTTAGTTGTTTTTTTTCCTTTTCTTTCTGCTCTTGAGTTTTAAAAGAGAAAATGTCCTTGGCAGGGTCTACAGAAAATGCTTCCTGGTTAATTCTAGGTTTGGCGGAATGTGATTAAGACCATTAAGTCTTCCTCTCCTATGAAAGATAATCCAGTTGCTAACTGCTATTATTTACTTAAACACCATGCCCCCCACACCTGAGGTTGGCTCTTTAAATTTTTATTTACACAGGTCCCCTTCCAGTGGACTTCCCTGTGCTGTGTACCATCAGGTAGCTCGGTTAAGCCTGAGTGGGGATTCTGCCCCTTACCTGTGATGTTGCAGTACACTTGGAGGGGTCCCAGCGGCCCGCTGCCATCGGAATCAATGTAGAAGAAACCAGCCGTGTTCCCTTGGTGCCTGTATACCTCGCAGGATTGCTCGTAGAGGGCTGGAAAGACACAAAGACAGAAGAGATAAAGCTTTGCTTGGCTCTACATATCACTCTGGAGGGATCAGTACCTCCTACCTATATCTACTTTCAGTGTTGGTTCCTCCCGCTTCTATAGCCTCGATTCCCCCCTCCCATCAAGTCCTAACAAACCAGTGTCCCAATACTGATGGAGTTGAGCCTCCATTCACCCGAGCATTTATTCACTTATTCTTCCAAACGGCTCAGAGGTTACTTCCTCCAGAAAGTCTCCCCTTCACTCCTCTGTGGCCCTTTTCTCTGCTGACGTCTGTGCCCCTCCTCTGTGCCCACACAGTGGACTGAGCTAGGATCACCATACACTGTTCTGTCTTCCCCAGTGGTCACAGAAGCTGGAAGAGCAGTGCTGTCTCAGGCTGTGTTCTAGCACCTGGCACAAGGCCACATGCACAGCAGGACTTCAAAAATGTTTGATTAGTGGATGAAAAACTGAATGAATACATACAGTCATGTCTTTTTTTATTAACAAAATAACACTATCTTATTTCTACACAACGAGAGCTCGGCACAGTACCTAAAACACAGAGCAGGTGTCCAGTCAGGTTTAGTCCATTTTGACTTAACAAGCACTCACTAAGTTCCTAAGATGTGTCAACAGCACGGTTGCCATGTGACCACAGACCCTGAATGAGGCAATCAGTCTGTGCCATCAAAAGCACACAGAGAGAAGCTGTGGCCGTAGCCACAAAGGTGTTTATGCACACAGAGAGAGGCAGGCACGGGGGCCTGGAGATGGGGTACTCGGACCAATATGCAGATAGGAGAAATTTATAAATCTCATTACATCAACATGAATGGATTCGGTGGTGTGTAAAGGAAGCATCTGCCGTCTCATGCATGAGAATGTGGAATGTCGTCTGATGTTTTAGACACGATGGCATAGCTCAGAGCAGCAGGTACATATCCAATTATGTCATCCTTCCACGCTTAACACACTTCAGTGGCTCTCAACAGCTTTAAAGATATAGCACCAACTCCTCACCTTAGCCAGCGTGCCCCTGTGACTAATGCCCCATCCCAGAAATACGAAGCTGCATTTTGTCATGATCAAGTGTGAGGGGGTTCTCAGGTAATTCATTACCAATAAAGTTCTAAAGCTTGAGAGGGTGTGACTTTTTATAAATTAGAGTGAATTCAAGGTTATCCTTGTACCCATATAATTCTCTCTTGCAGTCATGCACCCTTTCCGAAGCAGAGGTAAGTGGGGGAGTCTAGTTTGCATCGTACACACTGAGCGTAACGTACAGCTTATTCGTGTTTGCCCCAACCTAACACACCGGAGTGTGCGACACACGTATGAAAGTCAGCTCTTACGTGAGTTATCCCTCCTGGCCACTCCCACACGTCCAAGATGGCAGTGGTGTCAAAGGAGGTACTGTTTTCCCGTTCAGGGGAAATTCCATGCAGGCAACATACAAAGGTTACATAGCGGTTAAGAACACGAGCCCTGGAATCGAATTGGGTGGTTTTGCATCACAGGGCTACCACTTAGACTTACGTACTTACGCTTACCACTTACTGGGAGAAGCCACTTCTCCTGTGGTAGGCAACCTTGACGATAACTCATCTTATCCACACCCTTAGCTTTCATGTCTTGTTCCTGATTTCATGCCCTCCCCTTAAGTGTGGGCTGGACTTACAGATGTGCCTCTAACAGAATATGACAGAGGTAGCATCTGTCATTACCAAGACTGGACTTTAAAAAGGCAGTGGCCTCCATCTTGGGTGTTCTGGGATCGCTCTCTGTCAGGGAAGTCAACTGCTGTGTCCCGTGGCCACCCTGGAAAGAGGACCCCCGGAGTGAGCTTGGAGGCTTTGGGCATGCCATGTGAGTAAGCCCTGAAACAGATCTCCACAAACACCAAGATGACTGCAGCACTGGCTGACATCTTAATTGCAGCCCTGTGAGAGACTGAGCGAGAACCACCCAGAGAAGCCCAAGGGCCCAGGGAAACTATGAGGTAATAATGTTTGCTGTTTCCAGATGCCAAATTTTGTTATAATTCATTACACAGCAGTAGATGGCTAACAAACTCCCAAAGCATTAATTTTCTCATGGAGCTACAGGTATAAGAAAGAGCCTGCCTCATACAACTAGTAAGGATTCGAAGAGATACTCATAACATAACCACAAGGCTTGTTAGGCAAAACCAACATGTCTTGCCTCCCTTCTGTGCGGAGATGATGACTTTCTAAAAAACATTTTTTTACACGTTTATTTATTTCTGAGAGACAGACAGAGACAGAGTGTGAGCAGGGGAGGGGCCAAGAGAGAGGGAGACAGAATCCCAAGCAGGCTCCAGTCTCTGAGCTGTCAGGATAGAGCCTGATGGGGGGATCAAACCCACAAACCGTGAGATCACGATCAGAGCCGAAGTCAGACGCTTAACAGACTGAGCCACCCAGGCACCACCAGAGATGATGATTTTTAATTCTTAGTCCATTATTTTGATATTGACTATTTTATCTCTGAATAGCACATTTAAATTGATGCTGCTTGATTTGTTTTTCATTTTTACAGGCTATTTATTCACTTACCAATATAAAAGATAAGAATTAGGCTTTTTCTTTTTGTTAAGAATTAAAAAAAAAATTTTTTAAATTTATTTTTGGAAGACAGAGAGAGACAGAGAACAAGTGGGGGAGGGGCAGAGAGGGAGAGACACACATAGAATCTGAAGCAGGCTCCAGGCTCCGAGCTGTCAGCACAGAGCCGGACGCAGAGCTCGAACCCACAAACCATGATATCGTGACCTAAGCTGAAGTCGGATGCTCAACCGACTGAGCCACCCAGGTGCCCCAGAATTAGCTTTTTCATCACACCCATATTCAAACAACTTTCCATCCCCCAAATTTCCAATACAGTTGTATTGTAATTTTAGTTAGATCGATGGATACTATTTGCAATGACATGACAACATACATCCATTCATATATAGCAAATCTTATAATGTGATTAATTCTCCTTTGCTGAAACAAATGTAACTTGTTGAGATTAATAATTGCCTTATTCTCTCATTTGCCTACTTGTCTATGTATCTGTCACCAATTTAACTCCTAATTCACTAACAAATCTCTAAAATGACTCCCAGTATAATCACGTAACAACTAATATAAATGGGTACCTAAGGGGAGAGAGAGAAAGAATGGGGACAGAGCTGAAAGCTAGAACTTTCTGGACACTTATAGTTTTAATTTTGAAACAATACAAATATTTTAAATAATTTTTGAAAATTAAACAAAAAAGGAAAAAGAGCAATTACTAAACATTTAAAGGAAATTTATTTTTTATATAATTTATTGTCACATTGGTTTCCATATAAAACCCAGTGCTCATCCCAACAGGTACCCTCCTCAATGCCTATCACCCACATTCCCCTCTCCCCGACCCCCCATCAACCCTCAGTTTTTTCTCAGTATTTAAGAGTCTCTTATGGTTTGCCTACTTCCCTCTCTGTAACTTTTTTCCCCCCTTCCACTCCCCCCTGGTCGTCTGTTAAGTTTCTCAGGATCCACATGAGTGAAAACATGTGGTATCTGTCTTTCTCTGCCTGACTTATTTCACTTAGCATAACACTCTCCAGTTCCATCCACATTGCTACAAAAGGCATTTCATTCTTTCTCATTGCCACGTAGTATTCCACTGTGTATATAAACCACAATTTCTTTATCCATTCATCAGGTGATGGACATTTAGGCTCTTTCCATAATTGGGCTATTGCTGAAAGTGCTGCTGTAAACATTGGGGTACATGTGCCCCTATGCATCAGCACTCCTGTATCCCTTGGGTAAATTCCTAGCAGTGCTATTGCTGGGTCATAGGGTAGGTATATTTTTAATTTTTTGAGGAACCTCCACACTGTTTTCCAGAGCGGCTGCACCAGTTTGCATTCTGGTGCAGCCGCTCTGGAAAACAGTGTAAATGAAATTTAAACAAATTCACTAAAAATTGTTTCAAGTAATATTGACATTAAGTAGTTTCTTTGTAACTTGTCATTACAGAAAGTTTGAAATTAATGTAAATAATACAGAGTAATTGGGGTGCCTGGGTGGCCAGTTGGTTGGGCACCCAACTTTGGCTCAGGTCATGATCTCATAGCTGGTGGGTTCAAGCTCTGTGTCGGGCTCTGTGTTGACAGCTCAGAGCCTGGAACCTGTTTCAGATTCTGTGTCTTCCCCTCCCCTGCTTGTGTTCTGTCTCTCTCACTTTCAAAAATAAGTAATAAAACATTTTTTAAAAATTAAAAAAAAGGGGCGCCTGGGTGGCTCAGTCGGTTAAAGCGCCCGACTTCAGCTCAGGTCACGATCTCGCGGTCCGTGAGTTTGAGCCCCGCGTCGGGCTCTGGGCTGATGGCTCAGAGCCTGGAGCCTGTTTCTGATTCTGTGTCTCCCTCTCTCTCTGCCCCTGCCCCGTTCATGCTCTGTCTCTCTCTGTCTCAAAAATAAATAAAACGTTAAAAAAAAAATTAAAAAAAAAAAAAAAACAACCTTTTAAAAAAATTAAAAAAAAATAGAATTGATGCTGGTTTAAGCAGGTATCCAGGTGCAAAAGAATGAAGTGGGACCCCTACTTCATATCACATACAAAAATTAACTCAAAATGGATCAAGACCAAATTGTAAAAACTAAAACTATAAACTCTAAGAAGAAAACATAGGTGTACATCTTTATTACCTTGGATGTGGCAATGCATTCTTAGATAGGACATCAAAAGCACAGGCAACAAAAGAAAAAAATAGATAAACTGAACATCAAAATGTAAAACTTTCATGCTTCAAAGGACATCATCAAGAAAGTGAAAAGATAACCCATAAAATGAGAGAAAATATTTGTAAATCATGTATCTAATAGGAGACATATTCAGAATACGTAAAACACTCTTAAAGTTCAACAATAAAAAGACAAATACCCCAATTTAAAAATAGACAAAAGAGGGGCACCTGGGTGGCTCAGTTGCTTAAGCGGCCGACTTCAGCTCAAGTCATGATTTCACAGTCTGTGGGTTCCAGCCCCACATCAGGCTCTGTGCTGGCAGCTCGGAGCTTGGAGCCTACTTCAGATTCTGTGCCTACCTCTCTCTCTCTTCCCCTTCCCCGCTCACACTCTATCTCTTAAAAATAAATAAATCTTAAAAAAAATGTAAGAATACGGAGTAATAAAATGAACCTGATATCACCCATTATTACATTTGGTTAATCTTGCTTCATCAATATTCTCAGTATATCAGTTATCCATTGCCACATAACAAACCACTCCAAAACTGACTTAAAATGATAATCATTCCATGATTCTACAGATCAGGGCTCATCTGGAAAAGTTCCTGGCCAGGCTCAGGATGTCTTGTGAGGGTTCTCCAGGCATCTGCACTTAGCTTCTGGGTCAGCAGGGCTTTCTGGGGGTGCTTTGATCTCTCATACTCTCACAGACAAATTCCCCTGGTAAAGGCTCCAAGATCAACAAGATGGCAAGTAACTGTCAGGCCTTTGACTGCATGTTTGCTGATGCAACTTTGACCAAAGCAGATCACTTAGTGAAACAAAATCCAAATAAAGCATCCCAAGGACCTAAAAGGAAAAGGAGCTATAGAAGTGGATAGTATCCGTGTTTGACTTCCTGAAAAAGAATCACATGGATCTGTAATGGGAGTATTAAAAAGCCCTTTTATTTTACTAAGGCATTGTGATGTGGGGGCTGTTTACCACTGTAGTTAGCCTACCATTCCTAATATACTTTCTCTGTAAACTTTGATTCAGTTACAGGGAGATACCTGAGGGCAAAGCCTGGAAACGAGCATTCCCACTTATAAATACTACAAATAACTCATAAAACATAAGGACTTTGCCCCAAAACATATCAGTTGGTATGTTGCTGATCTTACTTTACCATTCTTTCTTGATTTCTCAGTGGGAATATTTTATAAAAATGAAACATTCCTCATCAATTATTAGGTTTCCTTAACCAAAAGATAGACTGTAGGAAAAAAGCAAGAGTGATATTTCATGCTTCCTCTTTAATTCATCAGTATCAAAAGGCTGAATTTGTCCTCTAGTAGCCTCCAAAAGTGACCAATAAAACTATTTTTAGCTTTAGCTTTAGTATCAATTCACAAATTTAAGCATATTGAAAATGGTAATTTGATGAGTAGGAAACAGTAGGATATACCAATCAAAGGAAAATAAAAAAAATCTTAAAATATATTAAAAAGCCTTCTTATTAAATAACATTGGTATTGATTTATTAAACTACTGTATCTGTCAAGAAAAATTAATGGCACATTATGTTGTTAATAACAACAGAAACTAAAACTTTGCCATAAAAATTAAAAATATAAAATGTAAAAAATATGTAATTCTGAATTCTGAATTTGAGTTGGTGGTATCAGTATAAACTCATTATTTAATTGTTTTGATTATGTACTTCCACATTTGGACCACTGAATACTTTCGTACTAAAAGGAAGAAGGGTTTTACTGAGTTTATGTTTGGAACAGGATGAGACTGGAATGCCTCCTTTACCTGAAAACATAAAAGCTAGCAAAAATTAAATATGTCAAAAATGCCCCAAGACCCAATTTGATGGAAGCATGTGAGCATCAAAAAGACTCATAACTGAATTTATAGATTTAAATATATACAATCTACTAGTTTTTTAATCTATCTATCATCTATCTACCTACCTACCTATCTATCATTGATCTATCTATTTAAGTCCATTGGTCACCTCTCGAGGATGCTAGAGAATAAAGTCCTATTCTTTGGAAAGAGAAAAGATCATATCCTACCTTTCTTGCATATAATATATTTGATGGTAACTTAATATTCCACAAAAAATATAAGTTGATAGAGAACTTTTTAGTGGATAGATTAAATTAACAATACCCAAACCTGGATCAATCTCAACATCCCCAAAAGTGATTATCAAGGTGTCTCTAATGTGATATAATATGAAATACACAGCACTAGATAAGATTGCCAAAAATCCGAGGCTAATCTAATCAAGCCCTCAGATTTGAATGCTAATTTACAGAAAGAAGTAAAGAAACATTCTCACCCACACTCTAAGGATGTAATTAGATAAATCCAGAATGTGGGAACATATGATTCAGTTTCTTTAAAAAATAAATAGTGAAAAGGAGATATGATGTAGGAGACATACCAATCAAACACTGCGTGTGGACTTAAGAAAAGGACAATCAGAAAAAGTAAAATCAAATTTGGCATCAGATGGTATGAAGAAAGTATTTTTAATTATGTTGGGTATGATAATGGTAGTATGGCTTTGTTTCAAAAGATTAAAAAAGATCTTCTTTGCTACTGATACATACTGGGGTGTTTGTAATGAAATCATCAGTACAAAATTTGTTTTTAAAATGTCCCATCATAAACAAGCTATGGGCACCTGGTTGGCTCAGTTAGTTAAGAGTGTGACTTCAGTTCAGGTCATGATCACATGGTTCGTGAGTTCAAGCCCCACATCAGACTCTGTGCTGACAGTTCCGAGCCCGGAGCCTGCTTTGGATTCTGTGTCTCCCTCTCTGCCCCTCTCTGGCTTGCACTCTCTCTCTCTCTCTCTCTCTATCTTTATCTCTCTCATTAAACATTAAAAAAATATGAAAAAGCTAGATGCTGCCTGTAAGAGACCCATTTCAGATCTAAAGACACATGCAAATTTGAAGTGAAGGGATGAAAAGCATTTATCACCCAAATGAAAGTGAAAAGAAAGATGGTGTAGCAATACTTATATTGGACAAAATAGACTTTAAAACAAAGACTGTAACAAGAGACAAAGAAGGACACTGTATAATCATAAAGGGAACAATCAAACAAGAAGATATAACAATTGTAAGTATTTATGCACCCAACATGAAGGCATCCAAATACACAAAGAACTATTAAAGAAAGAAATAGATAGTAATACAAAAATAGTAGGGACTTTAACACCCCACTTATATCAATAGATAGATCATCCAAACAGAAAATCAACAAGGAAACACTGCTTTCAAGGACACATTGGACTAGATGGATCTAACGGATATATTCAGAACATCCCATTCTAAAACAGCAGAATACACACTCTTCTCAAGTACACATGGAACATTCTCCAGAACAGGTAACACATTAGGCCACAAAACAAGTTTCAACAAATTCAAAAATACTGAAGTCGTACCATGAATCTTTTCTATCCACAATGTTATGAAACTAGAAACTAAGCACAAGAAAAAAATCTGGAAAAAAAACACACAAATGCATGGAAGTTAAACAACATGTTATTAAAACAATGAATGGATCAACTAGGAAATCAATGAGGAAATACAAAAACTACATGGAGACTAATGAAAATGAAAACACAATGGTCCAAAATCTTTGGGATGCAGCACAAGTGGTTCTAAGAGGGAAGTTTATAGCAATGCAGGCCTACCTCAAGAAGCAAGAAGAATCTCAAATAAACAACCTAACCTTACACCTAAATGAGCCAAGGGGGGAAAAAAACCCCAAACACATAGAAGGAAGGAAATAAAAAAACTAAAGGAGAAAGAAACAAAATAGAAAATAATAAAAAAAAATAACAGATCAATGATACCAGGAGCTAGTTCTTTGAAAAGATCAACAAAATCAATAAGTCTTTAGATCTATAAAAAGAGAGATAAAGACATAGACAGAGAGAGAGGGAGGAATCAAATAAACAAAATCAGAAATGAAAGAGGAGAAATAATAACCAACACCACTGGAATATAAAGGATTATTAGATAATATGAAAAATTAGATGATAAAAAACTGAACAACCTAGTAGAAATGGATAAATTACTAGTAATATATAACTCCCCAAAACTGAATCCCACAGAAAATTTGAACAGACTGGTTGCCAGAAATGAAACTGAATCAGTTATCGAAAAACTCCCAACAAAAGTCTAGGAACCGATGGTGGCTTCACAGGCAAATTCTATCTAACATTTAAAGAAGAGTTAATAGCTATTCTTTTCAAACTATTCCAAAAATAGAAGAGGAAGAAAGGATTCCAAGTGCATTCTAGGAAGCCAGAATTACCCTGATACCAAAACAGTAAAGACACACACACACACACACGCACACACACATACCCCAAACAAACAAACAAAAAAAAAACTACAGGCCATTGATGCAAAAATCCTCAGCAAAATATTAGCAAACTGAATCCAATAACACATTACAAAAGTCATTGACCATAATCAAGTGAGATTTATTCCTGGGATGTAAGGGCGGTTCTATATTTGTAAATCAATCAACATGATAACATCATTTAGCAATAAGAGAAAAGATTTAAAAAAATGACCATTTCAACAGATGTAGAAAAAGCACTTGACAAAGTGTAATATCATTCATAATGAAAAAAAAAGCCTGAAAAAAGTAGGTTTAGACATAAAGTACCTCAACATGCCAAAGACTATGTATGAAAACCGCACAGTTAATGTCATACTCCATGGGGAAAAACTGAGAACTTTTCTCTAAGATCAGGAAAAAGATAAAAATGTCCATGCTCACCACTTTATTCAACACAGCCACAGGAATCAGGCAAGAAAAATAAATAAAAGACATCTAACTTGGTAACGAAGAACTAAATCTTTCACTATTTGCAGATTATATGATACTATATATAGAAAACTTTAACGATTCTACCAAAAAACTACCAGAACTGATAAATGAATTTAGTAAGGTCACAGGATATGAAATCAATACACAGAAATCATGTTGTATTCCTATATACTAATAATGAAGCAGCAGAAAGAGAAATTAAGAAAGCAATTCCATTTACAATTGCACCAAAAATAATAAAACACCTAGGAATAAAAGAAAATTTGAAAGACCTGCACTATGAAAACTATAAAACACTGATGAAAGAAACTGAAGATGACACAAACAAATGCAAAGATATTCCATGCTCACAGTCTGGAAGAACAAATATTGTTAAAATATCCACACCACCCAAAGCAATCTACATATTGAATTCAATCCCTACAAAAATGCCAACAGCATTTTTCACAGAACTAGAACAAACAATCCTAAAATTTGTATGAAACCATAAAGGACCCTGAAATAACCAAATCAATCCCGAAAAAGAAGAACAAAACAGGAGGTGTCACAATCCCAGATTTCAAGATATATTACAAAGGTGTAGCAATCAAAACAGCATGCAACTGGCAAAAAAATAGGCACGCAGATCAACAGAACAGAGAGTGCAGAAATAGACCGCGATTATATGGTTAATTAATCTTTGACAAAGAAGACAGGAATACGCAATGGGAAAATTCTAAGAAATGGTGTTGGAAAAACTGGATAGCTACATGAAAAATAATGAAACTGGACCACTTTCTTACACTGTACACAAAAATGAACTCAAATTGAATTAAGGATCTAAACATGAGAATGAAACCATACAAATCCTAGAAGAGAGCACAGGCAGTAATTTCTCTGAGATGGACTGTAGCAACATTTTTCTGTATGTTTCCTGAGGCAAAGGAAACAAAAGCAAAAAATAAACTAAAAGAACCGAATCAAAACAAAGAGCCTCTACACAGCAAAGGAAATAATCCACAAAACTAAAAGCTAACCTACTGAATGGGAGAAGATATTTGTAAATGACATATCTGATTAAACTAAATAATCCAACTTAAAAAAATGGGCAGAAGACATGAAGAGACATTTCTCGGAATAAAACATACAGATGGCCAACACACACATGAAAACATGATGAACATCATTCACATCAGGGAAATGCAAATCAGTACCACAATGAGCTATCACCTCAAACCTGTCAGAATGGCTAAAATCAAAAAGATACAAAACAACAAATACTGGAGGGGATGCAGAGAAAAAAGGGACCATCGTGCACTGTTGGTGGGAATGCGAACTGATGCAGCCACTGTGGAAAACCGTACAGAAGTTCCTCAGAAAATGAAAAACAGAACTACTATGTGACCTATTAATTCCACTACTGGGTATTTACCCAAAGAATATACAGACACTAATTTGAAAAGATACATGTACCCCTTTGTTTATTGCAGCATTATTCACAATATCCAAATTATAGAAGCAGCCCAAGTGTCCATCAATAGATGAATGGATAAAGAAGATGTGGTATATATACACAGTGCAATATTATTCAGCCATAAAAAAGAATGAAATTTTGCCACTTGTAACAACCTGGATGGAACTAGAGAATATAATGCTAAGTGAATTAAGTCAGTCGGAGAAAGACAAATATGATATATGATTTCACTCATATGGAATTTAAGAAACAAAACAAGCAACTAAAAAAAAGACAACTCAACAAACAGACTCTTAATTACAGAGAACAAACTGGTGGTTATCAGCGGGGAGGTGGGTGGAGGGATTGGTGAAATAGGGGAAGGGGATTAAGAGGACACTTATCATGATGAGCACTGAATAATGTACAGAATTGTTTCATCACTATATTATACACCTGAAACTAGTAATTAATGTAAAACTGTATGCCTATTATAATGGAATTAAAATTAAAAAAGAAAACAAATTTTCCACCCCCCCCAAAAAAAAAACCAAAGGGGAATAGTAGCAACAAAAATCACAGCATATTGATGAATGCTGAACCTGAGCAAAGGATACAGAGTTAACAACTGTACTATTCTATTTTTTGTGTATATTTGAAAATGTCTCTAAAAATTAATGTTTGCTTTTAATATTTAGATATTTCAGGTATTTTTTGGATTTGAATTTGAAAAATTACCGCAAGATCATGACCTGAGCCGAAGTCGGACACTTAACTGACTGAGCCACCCAGGCACCCCTAAAATAAAAATTTTTAAAGAGCTCCCCTGGGGGGAAAAAAAACAGCAGGGTCATATAGTTTCTCAAGAGAATCTTAAGGAGTAGATAAACTTAACTCTACTTACATATCTCTAAAGCACAGAAAAAAAAAAAATCCCCAAACTTGTAATATAGTATAAAGGTGATCCCCCAAAATAATAGACATCACACCAAAAAAGAAACCTATAGAATCACTTATGAATATCAATAACAAAATTTTACAGAAATTATCAGCAATTAGAACCCAAAAGCATATTTTAAAAGAACATAATAGCCAAATGGAGGCTTAATCCAATATCAGGGCCAAAGAGAAGTATTATGTGATCATCTCCACTCATTTACAAAGACTCAATGTGTCTTGTACAGGCTCTCAATTGCCATTTGAGGCCATCTATGTGAGAAGCGCCCCGTTTCCTGTCGGGACAAAGACAGGGCCATGAAGGGAAAGCACAAGAAGCTTTATCAATGGGGAAAGATTTGTTTCCACTCAAAACAGCAACTACTAAACGTGCTACACTTGAAGGTCTAATGTTATGGGGATACACAAAGATCATGTGCTCTTCAATGAAAAGGACAAGAATGGACATGTTAAGATTGTTTAGAATAGATTTTTATATTAATATAAACAGATGTGTAATGTAGCTGGACAGGGCAGATGGATGAGTATTTTCATAAGGAAAATAGTCTGATTCTGGTTCTGGCAGCTAATTTATGGCCTAAAGTACAATTTGAAATGTCCTTGTGATGCCCACTCTCATTAAAGATAATGATAGTATTCAGACAGCAAAATAGTTTTATTTAGATCCCACCTTTTCAAGTACCAAGGTCAAAGCTGTAGTTTTTCTGCCCCACCATTTATATTCCTATTGTAAAACTACAGAAATAGACAAGAAACTTGCTTACAAGACAAGTACATGTTTTTTGACGCCTTAAAAATGGTTCAGTCCTATTTCTTTCCTTTCTTTCTATGCCCCTGGCAATCTAGCATTTACCACATGATTGAATATTTAGTTACAGATCTACACACGGCCTACAGACACAAAGAAGACCGAATTAACTCTAGTAATTAAGTAAATACTTAACAACCATTTATTTAGTTACATTTAGCAAACCCCTTGTGCAGTAGTTTTGTGGGAGTTGGCCTTGCCTGGTTACCATACAAGAAAAGAAAAAAAAAAAAAAGTATGCAAAAGCCGGTTGGATTGCTGACATTAGCTCAAAAACATGTGTCAAGAAATTAAATTGGAAAATAGATCTTTCGATGTCACAGTCTGTAGACACATGGTACAGGTTGAAAACAGGCATAGATTCTGTGGTATTTCACTGGAAAGGAGGCTAGTAGAGATGTAAATGAATTAGTGGTTGCTAACGGTTACAAACGGGGAGAATGAGAGAGGGGTATGGCTATAAAGGGACATCATGAGGGGTCTCTGTGATGAAAGTGTCCTCATCATAGTTATAGTGGTGATTACACAAATCCATACACATGACAGAATTGCACAGAACTACACACACACACACACACACACACGGAAGTGTATGTCAAATGGAACAATCAATAAATTCGGTGTGCATTACAGATATTGTTTTCCTGATTTTGATATTGTTCCGCACTTATGCAAGACGCTGCCATTGGAAGAAACTGGGTAAGGGGCACACAGCACCACCTGATAAGTTCCGCACTTATGCAAGACGCTGCCATTGGAAGAAACTGGGTAAGGGGCACACAGCACTACCTGATATGTAGTTTTTTTTTCAATTTACTGTGAATTATTTCAAAATTAAAAACTTCCAAAAGGGAGATATGACCAAACAATTCTACTCCTAGGTATATACTTTACAGAAACAAAAACACACGTCCACATAAAATCCTGTGCCTGAATGTTCATGGCAGCACGATTCATAATAGCCAAACAGCGGATACAATCGAGATGCCCATCAAGTGATGAGCGGGTAAACAAATGAGGTATATCCATACAGTGGAATACTATCAGGCAACGGGAGAGAATTAAGCATTGACTCATACTACAACATGGATGAAACGTGAACCGTTAAACCTTCAAACCAATTTCACCAAAGTGAAATCTGCCAGTCACGAAAGATCACACACTGCATGATTTCATAAATGTAAAGTGTCCACATGAGGCTATATATACAGTAAGTGTGTATATATACACACTTGCCAGCAGCAAGTGTGTATATACCTTGTATAGATACCAGTGTATATATACTTTGCCAGCAGCCAAGGGTAGGTGTTTGAGAGCTGGGAAATGGGAACTGACTGCTAACATGTCTGGGGTTTCTTTGGGGGCGTTGAAATGTTCTACAATTAGGTAGTGATGATGGGTGTGCAACTGTGTGAATACACTAAACACCACTGAACTGTACACTTCAGGTGAAATTTGTGACACAAAAATATGCTTCGATAAACCTGAAAAAAAAGTCAAAGGCAGGGTGTTAGGTCACAGGGACAGATCCCAGAAGATGTAGGTCCTTCCAGAACACACTGCATCAGAGCCCTGAACTCTATTACATTTGGCCCACTGTGTCTAAATACAGTAGCATGCCCATCAGATGACCCCTGGTGAGCTCTGAAGGCAAAGGAGCACGTCTGAGCCCAGCTTTATTTCCACCGAACACTCTGCCAATAACTCCACTGTCTCCTTAGAAGCCACAATCCATTTCATTAAAATAAAGATAAAATGAAGCAATGGTTGCTAAACAGAGAATCTTGTGTCTAATATGCCTGTTATGTTGTCATCCTGACCCTCTGTGATCCAGCAAATTAATCTACAAATCTTAGAGTAATTATCCTTAATAATGTGTTATATGTAAAGTATAAACATGTAAACACACTTCCTATAAGCCTTCCTAGCAGTCCACATCTGAATTAAGTCTAGCGAATCAGGGGCATGGAGACAAAGCAGTGGGACTCTGGGGGCAGGTACCAGCAGGAACCGCAGGGGGCACGCAGTGGTTCTATGTGTGGTCCTTAAACCAGTTGCGAAGGGCATCACCCTGAGGTTACTAGCCATGCACATTCATGGACTCCATCCTGCATCAGAATATCTGAGCAGAGTGTTGTAGAAACAGGGACGCCTGGGTGGTTCAGTTGGTTGAGCGTCCGACTTTGGCTCAGGTCATGATCTCACAGCTCGAGAGTTCGAGCCCCGCGTTGGGCTCTGTGCTGACAGCTCGGAGCCTGGAGCCTTCTTCGGATTCTGTGTCTCCCTCTCTCTCTGCCCCAACCCACTCGCATTCTGTCTCTGTCTCTCTCAAAAATAAATAAACAATAAAGAAAAATTAAAAAAAAAAGAAACAGTATTTGAACAAGATCTCACCGTAATTCTTTTGCAAAGTTAAAAATTGGTAAGACTTGTTCTAAAAAAAACCCCAAAAAACAAAAAACACAACAAAAACAAAAACAAAAACAAAACAAAACAAAAAACCAAAACTTTGAAAGACATACTTATAAAATAGTGGCAGAGAGCATGACTTTTTTTACTTCTCTCCCCTTTTGTTTTCCTTCATGATTTTGCACCTCTTTGGGGAGTAATGTTCATTGTGTATCTGTGTAAATCAAGACTGATTACCAGCTCACTCGATACATGACCCTATTCTTGGTTAATAATTTGTTCACTGTGTCATTTGATATCTTTCTAGAAAACCTTCGGGGGCCAATAGCTCTGGATTCAAACACCACTGAAAATTTAACAGACTTTGGCAAATTGCTTCATCTCTCATGTCTTATTTTTCTTGCAAGACTTTTATGAGATTAGATAAACTAATACATGGAAATGGGCTGCCATGGTGCCCTGCCCACAGTAGGGATCCACACAATGGGAGTTATCCAATTGTTATGATTTATAAATCTTCTAAAACAATTAAAGAAAGAAGGACTGAGTATGTGTACATAGTAAATTTAGGATATTTATCAGGAAATTTATCAAATATATATGGCACCCTAGCCCTATGTTAGGTATAGAGTTAAGTTCTGGGGATACAAAAATGAATAAGATATTGCCACTGCTATCAGATTATAAGCCAGGTGAGAGAGTAGATTGAGTTCTACTCTCCATTTATATGATAAATTTTGAGGGAATTGGATCTTGAATGTCTCTGTATTTTCAGGGGCGAGCCCGGTTCCCAGTAGGTGTTCAACAAATGACTGTGAATTTAGAAACATACAGATGAAAAGGCAAGGCTATTCCCTGTGGGGGCTCATGAGGACCACACATGGTTTTGGCAGATATGTCCTTCTGAGAGACCTCTCTGGAAGCCGGAGCAAAATAAGTTAGACTGGGTGGGTGGTGGGTGAGGTGCGGGCACAGGTGAGAAGGCCACAGCAATAGTCCTCCTAAGAATGAAAGTCTAAGCAAGTAAGAGGCCACTGTAGGTCTTTGTAAAGAGAGGCCTAAGTATGTCACAGGGGCATTTTTATGCATGTTTGAATTCGAAAAGAACTACTCTACAGCTTATCTAGGACTCCACATATCTGGGCATTTCATTTGGAAAGAATTAATCAGCAATCAAAGAGAAATAGGAAGAAGCATTATTTTCTTCTGGAGGAAAAAAAAATAGCTTACAAGTTGATTTAATACAATGGTAAGATTTAAGCCTAAATGTATCTGTCACTGTAATCCAAAAATCCATTTTAAATTACACAAAGATTCAGTGTAAATCTAGGCTAGCACCTAATAGGAAAACATAACAATGTTAGGTACAAATGTATCCAGCACAAGGAAATGACAAAAGGACACACTACTGGGTCACATAATGCTAACAGTTACCATTTGATACTAAGAAATAGTTACTATTCGATACTATAGGATGCCCGGTGTGTGTCAGGCACAGCCGTAGACACACGTTACATGCAGGATAGCTAACCTTATACAGTAATACTAAGCTTCAGTTTTACACAGATGTAAACAAAGGCTCAGAAGATCACCCTGATTTTGTCTGAGCTCACCCACCCATCAGCCCAGCAGCTGACATCTACCCCCCAGGCATGGCTGTGCTCAACATATTCTCCCCTTCACAGAAAGAAGTTCTTGCTTCTCACTCAGATACACTTAATATGAAAAATCAAATGTGATGTTCAGAGACTTATTTCAACTTCAGAGTCTCCAACATGCATTTACAAACTTTCTAGTAGCACTCAGAGTTAGCTTTGTAAACGCAGCTGCCCTTCTAGCTCTGGGAGTTCCCCAAGGTCCCCGGAGGGACCTATCCACCTAATCGTGACTTACTAGCTTTACTCATAACAAAGAAAGCTTTTGTTGCAATGCTTAAATTTGGAAAAGCATCCATGGACTATATTTGTCTTTGCATTTGCTTGGGGCTTCTAACCTGATCGTATCAGTTTACCTCTTTCTAAGCTAAAAAAGTAAAGAATGAAGCTCCTAAGATGTATTTAATATGAAGATGTGAGGATATTTTACTCTCCATTTATACAGAAAACACAATAAAACAAAAATCCAGTCCAAACAAAAACTCACAAGCCCTCTAGACTCGGCTCCACTGGCCTCTCCTTGGGCTCACAGTGTTCAAGAACCCCTGATTCATGGCATCCCTATCATCTTGCACAGAACAAAACTTCACTAATGCAGCTGGCTGGGACGTTGTGGGCAGATTAGATAAGGAGTACAAATGGCTGGTTGATTCAGACAGCTGGAAAATCATCTAGAAAGATAAGATAGCATAACTTACTCAGTGCCCTTGGCTTTGGTGCTGAAACTGCCATCCGGTGAGGGGGGCCTCTCAGCGAGGCTCCCCAACCTGTTTAACCCAGTCAGGCATGAAAATGTGAAATCAGCCTGCCACATCCACCTCCCTGAGGCCTGATTGGAGGCACACATTCCCTTAATCTGCCTGCTCCTGGTTGGGGTGATGCTCTGGAAACTAGACTCCTATAATGCTTGGGGTGGTGCATGCTTACTCCAAGGGAGTAAGCCTTGACTTTGCAACCAAATGGTAATTTCCTTGTGAGTAGAGATCAGGGGTACATTGAAAAAGAAAGACGGTTTTGTTGTGTTGTTTTAGCCAAGGAGTTCTACATTAAAGCCCTAGCCATTCCACTTATGAGCCTTATAAACCTAGCCTCATTACCACACTAGGTTTCCATTATCTTAAATCTAAAAGCATGCTAATAAATCTACTTTGGAAGATTATAACACATTTCCAAGCAAATACATACTTGCTGTTTTAAAAGTCCATGGTAGGAGAGGCCCCAGGGCGGCACAGTTGGTTAAGGATCAGACTTTGGCTCAGGTCACGATCTCATGGTTTGTGAGTTCGAGTCCCATGTCAGGCTCTGTGCTGACAGTGTGGAGCCTGCTTAGAATTCTCTCTCTCTCTCTCTCTCTCTCTCTCTCTCTCTCTCTCTCTCTCTTTCTCTCTGCCCGTCCCCCAATTATTCTCTCTCTCTCTGTCAAAATAATAAATTAATTAATTAAAAATAAAAGAAGTCAGAGGTAACACATCACAGCATATGCAGGCTACTGAGATTACTGTCTCTCCAGCATAAATGGCATAGAGACATGTGCCCCACTTCCCTCAGAAAGTTTCCATATGTCATTCTTAGCTTCTTCCTCCTCCACCCGCTGAATGGAGGTTCCCAAGGACTTAGAAAGAAGTAGAACTGTAAGACAGAAGTGGACTGAGTCCCCACGTGGCTGGAGAGATCAGCCACACTATAGTGTGATGCGAGACAAAAAGAAACTTGTATTTTGCTAAGCCACGGAGATCTGGGGATGGCTTACCACCTTGGTTATTAGCTTACCTTTACCTTGTTCCTTAAAACTTTAGCTCAGTGTCTGGGAGATTCCTGAATGCCAAGCTTGGTAACGAGCATTCCTAATTCTGGATAATGCAAATGATCTCAAAAAGTGTGACAGCTTTGCCCCAAGCCATCCCAATTGGTGAGGGACCGGTCAACCGACATGGGTTCCTTGACTTGAAACTCTCTGTTCTCTCCTCTAAATGCTACAAACAAAAACTCATGAGATAGTTATACTGTGGTTGTAAGTTTCCAAAACTGGCCTCAAATAAGGGCAATCCTAGTAAAAGTTGCTTGAAGGCATCCTTGGAAATGATTCCGCATATATGTATCTGTCTATATTTTACCATCATTGTTAACAAGTCCAGAATTCTCTGTGTAAAGGCCATGATGTAAAAAAAAATTAATGCTTTGCATTTGCACACCGTAAAGAATGTGCTTTCCTGTACAAATTGGCAGATGCCTATTTTTTGAAGCTGTGAGAAATGCCTGTCTTTTAGTATGTGCGGGCCGCATATTTGACGCAAAGACATGAACAAAAATGCCCTGAGCTACTGTCACTGAGGATGTTTAACTTTGTCACTCAGGGCATCTCAGTGAAAACCCGTTGTAATTCTCCCTACCAGATTATGCTTCCAAATCCTTCTCATCATCACAGTGTTCACGGAATACTAATCATCATGAAACAACAGCCTGACCACAAAAGAGGAAGAAGAGACAGAAACCTGGGTTACAGATTTTTATATTTTACTTATACTTTTATATATTTTATAAAGCTAAAAATGTTGAAGCGGGGCACCTGGGTGTATCGGTCGGTTAAGCAACCAACTCTTGATTTCGGCTCAGGTCATGATCTCAGTTTCGTGAGTTCGAGCCCCCACGTCAAGCTCTGCGCTGGCAGCCCTAACTGGTGTCCCAGCAACGTGTTGACATGCCTATGTATTTTTGTAAACATTGTGTGTCAGTCAGGGTTAAATCAGAGAAGCAGACCATAGGGAAATTATATGGATCTACCAGGGGGCATCTGTTACGGGATTTGTGGGAGCTGGCAAAGAAGTCTCTGTGAGGTTGTGGTGTTTCTGTTGGATGTGGGAGCCTGAAGGCAGCATTGAGAAGGGAAGCGGGATGTGAAGTGGGGAAGCAAAGGCAAGCTGGACCCCCTGAGTGTGCACTGGAGTCCAGCATGGATGGAAACCCCACAAGTTTTCTGGTTGTCTTTCGTGAGAGCCGTGTGAGTATCTTGCAAAACCTGGGGCTCCTTGTCACAGAGGTAAACTCACCCACCTGGCCCAGGAGTCAGAGAGGCTACCCTACCGCGGGATGCAGAGGAAGGTACAGCAAGAGCCGGTGCAGCCAATGCCCCAAACATGGCGAGGCACCCTATCAGCAACAGACAGTGTGAACTACACCAAGTGGCTGTCTCCCTTCTACCATTCAAACCTGCTAAAAGCACAGTAAAACCTTGGATGGTAACTTGTTCTGCAATGTTCTGCAAGAGGAGCAAATATTTTTAATACATTTTAACTTGGTAAACGAGCGATGTCTTACAACAGGAATTGTAAGTGATGCCCAACATCACGTGATCACACCTGAGTGAATGGTATGGTTCTAGAAGTTCACTTTGATATACGAGTGCTTTGGAATGGAAGCACATTTCCAGAATGAATTATGCTTGCAAACCAAGGTTTTACTGTATCTTTCATTTATTCTTTTCCTATACAGGAAATAGGGGTGCCTGGGTGGCTCAGTCGGTTGAGCGTCCAACTTCAGTCAGGTCAGGATCTCCCAGTTCATGAGTTCGAGCCCCACATCGGGCTTTGTGCTGATAGCTCAGAGCCTAGGGCCTGCTTCGGATTCTGCCTCTCCCTCTCTCTCCCTGCTCCTCCCTCACTTGTTCTGTCTCTTTCTCTCTCTCTCTCTCTCTCTCTCTCTCTCTCTCTCAAAAATAACACAGGAAAGAAAACTCTGGGGAATACAGTTCAAGTCAAACCAAGTTGACACCTATAAAGCTCCAAAACTTTGTAAAAGTGGGGTATTTTGATCATCATCAGTTAAAGTAAAATATTTAACTGCAACCGGTTAATACCATTGCCTCTTCCCCTCGTCCTGTTTATTGTCACACTTCTCAGGCCAGGTGGCACTGGAGAACCCACAGAACCTTTTCAGATGCAGAGTAAGGGAAGGCATGTGTGGATACATATCTGACTGCAGATTGATGGGTTATAACCACATGGTTTGCCGCCATCTACACGTATGCTCATTACTAGCTGCTGTGACCTGGGAGGAGCTTCTGTGAACACTTCTGTTGGCGCTTCTGCAGATTCCCACAACATCACACCCAACCCTGCGGGACCAGAGGCCATGTCTCCATAGAAATGTCCCCTGCAGCATTTAGCACCAGCAATGTCTGCATCCTCATGGAGAAGCCGGGTTTGAAATGCACACTGCCAGAAGCCAGCGTGTAGGAAATCCTTCTAAATCTTGTATTGAATTTATGAAACTTGACAGGAATTCTCCCAACTTCAACCACGTTCATAAAAGTTTATGTGGCACAGGGGGCAGGAATGGGAGTTATTGTTTAATTTGTATAGTTTCACTCTTGCAAGATGGAAAGAGCTCTAGAGATGGACGGTGGGGTTAGTTACACAAAATTCTGAATGTATTTAATTCCACTGAACGTGACTAAGGTGGTACATTTTAAATTGTGTGTATTTTATCATAGCAAAAAAAAAAGTTGGAGGAAAAAAAACAAAGTTTACATGTTTGCCTATAAACTTCTGAAGATAGTCCTAAAAATAGATATATTCAGTAGTAGGCATGTGTAAAAAATAATAACATTCAGCATCCATTATGCTAAGTTTCATTTATCAGATAAGCAGATAAGAAAATGGGATATTTGTAATTTCCCATTCTATTGCCATGCTGTTTTACTTTAAAGTAAGTAGGCAATGGGTATTTTGAAAGTGTATGTGGCATTACCAATAACAAAACATAAAACTGAAAAGCTCATTTTCTAAATGATCGGCATAAGTTTTTAAAAATTATTTTGATAAACCATATTAGAGGAGAAACTGATTTGCCACTTTATTTTCTGTGAAAAAAATAAGTAAACAAAAGCATCTTGTAAACAGACAAAGGAAAAACAGCCCAAAGATGTATAAGTAAAGCAAAGGACTATAAAATTATATTAGGAAATTGATAAAAATACTATTTTTTTAATTTCTAAGTGTTTCTGACAGTTGCCATTCTTTTATCTTTACCATTTGTAAATGATTTATTTTCTCATTCTAAAAATAATACAGAAAATCGATTCTTTTAAAAAAAATTTTTTTAAATGTTTATTTTTGAGAGACAAAGAGACAGAGTGTGAGCAGGGGTGGGGCAGAGATAGAGGGAGACACAGAATCCAAAGCAGGCTCCAGGATCCGAGCTGTCAGCACAGAACCCGACATGGGGCTTGATCTCACGAACCACAAAATCATGACCTGAGCCGAAGTCAGACCCTCAACCAACTGAGCCACCCAGGCGACCCGAAAAACAATTCTTAAAGGGGATCTTCAGGGGTTTCTGGGTGGCTCAGTCGGTTGAGTGACTGTTGGTTTCCTCTCAGGACATGATCTCTCAGTTCGTGAATGGAGCACCACACTGACAGTGTGGAGCCTGCTTGGGATTGTCTCTCTTTCCCTCTCTCTCTGCCCCTTTCCCCCCTCCCCTGTACAAATAAATAAATAAATAAACTTAAAATAAATAAACAAATAAGCTCAAAAAAATAAAAGTGATCTTCATAATTCTATAAGTTTGAGGGATTTTGAAGCTGATCTGCCCCAGCTCTGAGCACGGAGACTGAGAACACCACTGGTAGTGGGTTATTTCCAAGGTCAGTAAGCAAAGCTGTCAGCCTGCCTCTCAAGGCAATGCGCCTGAGCTCTTCTCTCCAGTAAGCAGGAGCTGTGGACTCTTGACATAGGCTTCACTTGGTGTGCAAGGACCTTCACCCTGCCTTTGACTTCACTCTTCACTAGAGCAATGTGTGCAGCAGGGTCTTAGGAAATTGAAAACCATATAGATCACTAGAGCGAGGCAGAGAGAGCAAAGCTACCCAATTATCGCTGCACTGCAATTTCCTCTTCTGTAAAATATAATAATCCTGCTTACCCCACAGGCTTGTTTTGAAGAGTAAATGGGATCATGGGAACGTGCATTTAAACTGTCTGATGTGTTGTAGGTGTCTGGTAAATCGAGGAGGGGCAAAGTGAGAGAGGAAACCAGAAATTAAAGTGGACAGAATCTATAAAGTAGAATATTGGAAATACTGTGGGAGAGCTCTTCAGGTTTCCCAAACATGGTCTGAGATGGTTTTAAGGAGGAGGCATGGATTTGCTTGGAGAGGAGAGAGAACAAAGGCGTTCAGAATGGTGAACATGCAGGGGTAGTAACCATGGATTCCCACCAAGGCAAGCGATATCGTCGTGCTGTAAAAGAATCCTTTTTGAGCACTTGCGTAGACCCAAGTGGGAACTCTGTGCAAAGGTTTCCAGGGAAAGAAGATGCCATCCCTGGTCAGACGGTGAGGAACAGAGGGAATACAGTACAATAGCCTTGGGGCCTAAAAGAGGAAGAGGCCAGCAGAAATAGTCACCTTGTTGGTTAGGTGGTGTATACAGCCTCCCAGCAAGGGGGTCCTGGAGCCTGATCTCATCATCCATTGAATCTACTTCCAGTTTTTATAAATATTCATATTAAACTGAATGTAATCCCCATTCTAGAACGGATTAAATCTTCAGTTATCCTTTTGTCCTTGTCAGACACCTCAAGAAGAAGCCCCCGATGGGACTTCACGGGGGAAACCTGCCTCTTAGAGTCAGATACTGGTTCCCAGAATGGGCAAAGCCAGGGAAGCAGCCATGGCCCCTACTTCCGTGTTGTCCTAATGAGGCCGCTCACCGCGCGCACGTGCTCTCTGCTCCCTCACCACAAACCCACCTAAGAACAGACAAGACATCTGCCCAGGACTTCTGACCCAAAGAAAACCAGCTCATTCGGGATGGCACGTCTTTCAGTTGGCACTGGAAAGCGCACGGGGCTGAAACCGCAATCCAGTCTTTCCAGATCGCTTGTATGTCAATCTTTCAAGATGCATTTTAAGGCCGACTGAAGGCAGAGAGCTTTCACCGTATGTTTTAATATGTAACTTACAACCCTGCCTCCGGGTCTGTAAAACAGCCCCAGCCTAAGAATGTGCCTCTTTCTTGGACTCCGGGATAGATTCCCTGCAGTACTATTTATACTGCAACATGACAATCACTTTTGGGGAAGATGGCCTCTGCTACAAGAGAAACAATCTTTGTCTTGCTTGGATAGCCATTATGAGCATATATTACAATCTTCCTTTTCCTCTTTTTTTTTTTTTTTCTTTTTGGTAGTAAGCTTGCCTTCTGGGGCCTCTGTTTGTCTCCTGTGCCTGCCAAGTCTTCTGGTGTGAAGGAACATCTCTTGACAGATCATTGCCTGAGACCCTTCCCCTTCTGTGCAGTCCCACCTTCTGGAAAACTTAACTGAAGTTGCCCAGTCTTTGTACAAACTCTCAAACACTTTTTCTCAGTCACTGCTGCCTGAACTCTGTCTAACCTTTACCAATATTCCACAAAGTCCTTAATGAGATTGTTTTATGTTGTCACGCTAGAAAATTGGAGATGAAAGAGCTTTGATTTCTTGGAGGAATCACATAAGGGAGTCTGTGCACTCACTTTTATTCTTTATCTTCTAATTAGAAGATTGGATGTTTTTTTTTTTTTTTTTTTTTTTTTTTTTTTTTTTTTTAAGTAGGAAGAATGAGGAAGCTAGGAGAAGCTTATCATGAAGACATTATTTCAACCTTCAATTTTGTTCCCTTTTTCACTTTTATTCTCACCTTAATATGATTTTAACTTACAATTATGAAACCTGAGATGATCTCTACTAATCGAGAAACAAAGAGATCCGTATTGTTCAGACAAGCATGTTGAAGAACTGGAAAGGGTAAAAGAGGGTATCCCCACCCCAGACTGCTGAAGACGCCCAGCCTGGATGCCCACTGCCTCCCTACACAGTCTGTCCAGTCAACCTATCTCCTTATTGGCTCCCAAGGCAGCTATCTGTGCCCTCCTTTATCATCTCCATCAACACGCCATGATCCTTTAGTGAGAGCCTATGAGAAGCCAGAAATTCCTTCTTTTCTTAAGTTCCGCCCAGTTGTGCCAACATCTGCATCCTGTAAGGACTTACCCCTCCCCACTTCTCATATAAAGGTGACCCAACGTTAGGTATCCCATACTGTTCCGATTTCTAGAATCTTTTCTATTCCACTTATTCAGCAAAGACTTTACCAAAGAGTTAACCTTCTTAATCACTCCATATGCACAGATTGTGTCCCCTAAACACTTCATAAAGGCAGAAACTAAATATCCATCTGTAACAAATATATGATATGATATAGGTCACATATATGACATGATATGATATGTGTAAATACACACCCATTTACACACATCAATAGATACAGCTGCACAGGGCCTCTGCGGTGGCTCAGCTGGTTAAGGGGCGTCCAACTCTTGGCTTCGGCTTGGGTCATGATCTCGCAGTTTGTGTGATTCAGCGCTGCATCGGGGCAATGAGTAAGCATATTGAAGGCTCTGAGGAGGAGGAGGACCAAACATTCATAAGTCTCTCCTATCATTTGCTAAACACCACCAGGCCTCTAAAAATGTGATTTCCATTTTCCCAAGAAATAATTATCAGGCTGGCAAAAATCCAAACTTTTGGCAATGCTCTTTGTTAGAGAGTTCTGTTAGCGAGTTCTGCACCCGCAGCAACTGGCACTGTCACGCGCTGCTCAACGCCTCAATGGCTCAGTGCCTGGGGCACTCAGTTTGGTGACATCCAGCAAAACCACACATATCCTTTGACCCTGCAATCTCTCTTTTGGGAATCTAACCTGCAGATAGACTTGCAAGTGTGTAAAATGGCAGACGTTCAAGTTTAGGCATTGTGCTTTTATTCGTGTAGGATTAGAAAATCTAAAAAAGCCTATCAATCCAGGCTTTATGAAATGAATTATGGCACAGCTCTACAAGTGAATCCCAAACAACTGAAAAAACAGTGACAGAATTCTTTATGTGCTGATATGGAAAGATGAGCTCTAAGATCACTATTTGAAAACCAGAGTGTATAACATGCATTTGTATTTGCTTGTATTTCTATAAAGAAAATCAAAGGTAGAAGACACAAGTTACCTATGATAGCCTCAGGGCAGGTCTGGGCAGACAGAAGATAAGCAGGAAAATCAGGGTTTCACTGAATATATTTTTTATATGAATTGATCTGTATCCCTGAAAACATAGTACCTATTTGAAATTTATTTTTTTATTTTATTTTATTTTTCTTTTTATTTAAAAAAAAATTTTTTAACGTTTATTTATTGTTGAGACAGGGAGAGACAGGTCATGAATAGGGGAGGGTCAGAGAGAGAGTGAGACACAGAATCTGAAACAGGCTCCAGGCTCTGAGCTGTCAGCACAGAGCCCGATGTGGGGCTCGAACTCACGGACCGCGAGATCATGACCTGAGCCGAAGTCGGACGCTTAACCGACCGAGCCACCCAGGCGCCCCCCCATTTGAAATTTAAATAAAAAATTCAAGCATCATTTTTATATATTTAAAATCACATTCTTAAAATCTATGGAGGGACTTCCAGTTCAGACAAGGTAACTTAGACTTGCCTCTCTCTGATCTTCCTTGCTAATTAGAACTACCATCCTGGAAGACAATGCAAGAAGTAGCCAAGGAAGACGCTGAAATGTGGAAAGAGGAGGGAGACATGCTTTGGGACTTCAAAACTGAAGAGATAACACAACAGTGATTCTATACCCTCCCTCTGGCCCAAGAAGGTGACCCACATCCAGCAATTTTTTTACCTTAATGTAGCACGGAAGCAGTGAGATAGGATCATCCTCCCCCGACTCCCAGCACACTGAATGGAAAGAGACTACCTCTAACAACAGGTGAGGTTGGCACTACCTGGCAGAACCTGGAATTGGGATCCCACTACCAATAAATGGCCAAGAGAAGGGGTCTCCTTCATTGTTAGGGCTGACACTCGGCTTCCTTACCAAAAGCCACCAGGCAAGCCCGGAAACACTTACAAGACAGATCCTGCCATGGAAGAGAGAAGCCCGATGGGAAGCAGAAAAATCAGCTGTTCTGCCCAAAAACACAAACTGTGGTCCTTCCATGGACTCCTACTGAGCAAAGAAAAAGGTAACACCTTAAATGAATCTTCAGGGAATTATGCTGAGTGAAACAGTTAATTCTACCCACACATCTCTTCCCCTCTCACAAGTCCTTAACTGCTATAGGCTTTTTAAAATTCAATCTCTGGGGGCACATGGGTGGCTCAGTTATTTAAACATCTGACTCTTGATGTTGGCTCAGGTCATGATCTCGTGGTTCATGAGATCAAGCCCTGTGTCAGGCTTCATGCTGATAGTGCAAAGCCTGCTTGGGATTCTCTCTCTCTCTCTCTCTCTCTCTCTCAAAATAAATAAAATAAAATTTGAAAAAAAATCCTATCTCTGATAGAAGATGAGATATTGATGCTTAGCATAAACTGGGCCTTTTAAAAAATGTTTATTTATATATATATATATATATATATATATATATATATTTAGAGAGATTCCCAAGCAGACTCTGTGCTGTCCGTACAGAGCCCATCTTGCGGCTTGATCCCATGAACCATTAGATCTTGACCTGAGCCAAGATCAAGAGTTGGAGGTGCAAATGACTAAGCCACCCAAGTGCCCCTAAACTGGGACTTTTTAAATCTTGCATTGGGTTTATGCTTTGTGATATAAAGGCATTATAAGGATGTTTATCACCTGCAAGTGAGAAGAAAATCTAACTCTTGTCCAAGATTGTAACAAAAGGCAGAAGAAATTATCTTCATTAAATAAAATGTAAAGCAAGGGTAGGAAACAAATATGGGGTTGTGCTTTGATTGCATAAAATATAACATGGTCAGCATCTTAGACACACCAGGGCTGATGGGGATAACATTGTGGCCCGTGTTATCATTAAGGTGCTCAATCATTCTAAGGGTGCCTGGGTGGCTCAGTTGGTTAAGCATCTAACTCTTGATTTTGGTTCAGGTCACGATCTCATGATTTGTGGGATCAATCCCAGCATGAGGCTCTAGGCTGACACTGCGAAGCATGCTTGGGATTCTCTCTGTGCCTCTCTGGCTTGTATGTGTGCTTTCTCTTCTCTCTCTCTCTCTCTCTCTCTCTCTCTCTCTCTGATTAAATAAATAAACTTGAAACAAAGACGCTAAACAATTCAATATGGCATCAGCTGTAACAAGACAGTTGTACCATATCAGGCAGAAGCATGACATATTAGGTGGAAGTATAACCAAATATGGCAAGATGAATATCGGTACCACAGTGATGGTTTGACAGATAGCACTGGTCAGTTTTAGGTGTCAACTTGGCTGGGGTATAGTCCCCATTTATTCAATCAAACACTTATCTATATTTTGAAGATGTGATCAAAGTCCATAATCCATTGACTTTGACTAAGAAAGATCATCCTAACATATCTGGATCGACTCGCTTCAATCAGTTGAAAGGCCTGAGAGCAGAACTGGGATTCCCTGAAGAAGAGGAAATCATCCCTGTGAATGGTACCTCCAGCTGCCACCCTGGGATTCCAGGGTTGCCTGGCCAGCTCCCACAACAGCACAGGCCATTTGGCAGGGGGCGGGGGGATGGGTGGATATATACCTTAATACATACTTCCTCCTGATTCTGTTTCTCTGCTGAAACCCTGCTGACTGATGACAATTTTGTTATCATCAATATTCTTCTCCATTAGTAAGAACCTCAATCTATACAAGTCAGTCTCCTTATTTACCCCAACTCCAGCCCAGTTAATTCCACCCTGGATTCCTGACCCTCCCCCTCTTTCCCTGACCTTGCAGATCACACTTACACATCAGGTATAGTTCAATTCTAGAATTACTGAACATTACCCCCCACACTTCATGTTTCATCTGGTCTCTCCTGCTCGGGTGTCTATACGTTTATCTTTACCCATATTCAATTCAACTTATTCCTTGACCATGTACCATCTTGAACTATTTTCTGAGTATATAATATAGGACCCCCACCATTCTTGCTAATTTCAAAGTCCTTGAGAACAGGCATAAGATCTTTAATTACTCTGGTATCACCCACAATGATATTGTTGGACCTGGAATGAGCACTTACTTACACATGCCTGACAGAAGTCTATGCTGTGTGGAAGGGTGATCTGAAAGGAGAAGAGATTTTCACAAACCGGCGCTAAATGAAAATAAACAACTTAATTAAATCCTAACATAACAGCAACCAATATAAACTGTGGAAATCATCTATGTTCACAGATTTGGGGATCAACTATGGTCATTATAATATGATGATAATAAGTAGACGATGCATTGCTTAATGTAGGCAAAAGCAATTTCCTTCCTTGGTTATTATTACCTAAGTACTTTCTGAATCCAGTGATTATAAGACCTGTGGAGACCTGTGATATCATACTTAATTCAAGGCAACAGAGGTATGATAGAGGTGGAAGAAAATCATGTCAAGTCCTCCTTTTTGGGGGAACTTCTCAACACCAAGCAAGAAGAGAAAACGGCAGGTTGTCCATGGTAGGCTCATAGAAGGCACAAGAAAGACTAACCAGAGAAAGCTAAAAGAAGGTGTTAGCTTCTAAGAGAAGCAGATCTTCTACCCACCAGAGAGGCACAATAATAGCAGGAGGTATTGATCACCCTGTTTCTACAGCATCACTTGAGGAAGGATGTAAATAACATATTTGTACTGAAAGGTCCTTTCCAAACATAGAAATCAGCATCTGTTACTAATCTAAAAGCTCTCTACTGAAGACCAGAAAAGGTAAAAGTGTGGAGGATTTATGAAGGAAAGTAAGTAAATCAAGAGAGCCTCCTACATAAGGCACCATACCTGACGCTCCAAAGTGATCCCTTATTTATCATCCAAAAAAAAAAAAAAATCCTAAGACACAGACATGATTACTCCTATATTTAGAGGTAAGAAAAGGAAGTTTCAGAGAATTTGAGTAATTTTTCCTAGGTTACCCAATTTTTAATTGCCAGAGCCTGGAAGTGAATGAATTTCTCTTCTCGTACTTTATCTCCATAAAACTAAAGTTCTCTTCTCATGCTTCATGTCCATAAAACAAAACACAATTTAATTTTTTGTCTACCTCTTTTGACAATCCCCTGCTAATGTCATCAGACTGAAGACTTCCCCTAGGTAGAATCAGTAGAGCATAGGTCCTTACACTGATGGCCTGTGAGCTCCAGGCAGACTGCAGATTATGTAACGTTTATCCCACTGAAAACCCATTTGGACAACACACGGCCATGAAATCAAATGTCAGCAGACGATTCACTTGGTTCCTCTTTCAGCCATCATGACAGTGGGATCAGGGAGACAGGAGCAAGGGGATGATTGCCAAGGTCTTCATCATCACATTAGCTGCCAGTGGGAAATCTGCACTGCCAAAACATGACTCTGCCAACTCGTCCGTTGACAGACTAATAAACTCAGTTACACATCCTGCTCTGACAATGGACAGCTTCATTTCCTTTTCATGTTTTCTACATATACTGACGCACCCAAAAATCCTCTTTGCGCTAATATCTTCAAATGCAGACTACACCTATGCTGCCTGGAAGATGATTTACAAGCCAGTTTGGGAGCTAATAGGGGACTGGACTGTACGTGGGGGTCCTTAAGAAATGTGCTCCTAATTCAAAGAAAGAGCCTCAGGGCTCCACTCAAGTGAAAAACAGGAAATTTCTCTTCATGGTGACCAAAGAGAAAGCCTAACTGACCTTGTGGGGTATCATACATTGTGTTGTCTTTCTCCTCTCAGTGAAGAAGATATACAAACACACATCAAGGAAATGCCAACAAGCTGACAGTAAAAACTCCATTCTCTCAACATTTATTTTGCATATGCCATATTCCAGAGCCGATGCTAGGTATTGAGGGCACAGGCATGAAAAGCCCAAGTGCCTGTCCTCAAGGAGCTTAAGTTAATGCTAACGAAAGATCAAATAGGTGATCCTCAAGCAGAGCATCAAGGTAGAATAGAGAATTATCTGGAAGAAAAAGTCAGGAGAAACATTTAGGATCAGGGGTACCTGGCTGGCTCAGCGGGTAGAGCGTCCAACTCTTGATCTCAGGGTTGTGGGTTCAAGCCCCATGTTGGCTGTAGAGATTACTTAAAAACAAACAAACAAACAAACAAACATCTAGGGTCAAAAGAATGCAGAAAAAAGAATCTGATGTGCTTAGCAGTGAACGCGGATCAGACTTACTATAACATATGGGATCATGACTGAAAAGTGTGATTTACAAGGGCTCCAGGTGATGAAGAGCCATACTTACTCAAATGGGAAGCAGGGATTTAATCATTAAGACAATGGAGAGCCACTGAAGAATGTGAAGCAGAGAAGTGATATACTCAGAGTTCCTTTCACCATACAGGTAACACCAACTGAATTTTGAAATAACCCTAGAATTTCACCACTATCAACTTACCTTAGCTAGAACATGATACAGCCATGGAAAGTTCTGTGGGATACACACAAGGATAAATTCAGAGACAACAAGAATATCCAGGTTTTAGTCCTGCTCTAGTCTTATAATGGAATGTCCTTGGGCTCTGCCTTCTAAACTTCTCTGAACATTGGGGTCCTTCCTCTAAATACTTGCCTTGTCCCTCACCAAGGTTGCCGTGGAAACAAATTGATGTAAATATATAAGAAGAAGGAACATATAAGGAAGGGCTAGAATCATACTTGTCAAAGGGATTTCATGCTCATTGATTCATGAATTTATCCTAGGAGCAATAAAAAACAGATTCTATTATTTTCCCTTGGGATATGGTGCAAGTGAGGCTCAAATTGGTGAAATAACTTGTCATTGGTCACAGTGTGATCGTGTTATGGAATTTTAATGGATAAAGAAATATTTTCTAAATTTTATCTCTAAATTACATAGTAAAAATATTTTGGCAAGTTTCAAGCTGAGCACACTAGAAATTCCTTTTTCATGACATGTTATATAGTACAATCTTACCCTATCATTTAAAGTAAAACTGATAACCTATAATGAATGATCATGCCATCTCTCTCATTCACTCATCACCTACTACGCTGATTACTCTTTGAGTTGATCCATTTCTAATGAAATTCACAGTAGTGCAACTCAACCAAATGCTTCAAGGAAAACATGTAAGAGCTTTAAGCATTTGTGACCCTTATACCCTCATATTTTAACTTGTTTTACTTTGAAAGACTTTTTTTTCACTCTTTTTAAAGTTTATTTTTATTCCTTTTGAGAGAGAGAGAGAGAGAGAGAGAGAGAGCACACAGGGGATGGGCAGAGAGCCCTGTGCTGTCAGTGCAGAGCCCAAAGCAGGGCTCAAACTCACAAACCACGAGATCACAACCCGAGCCAAAGTCGGACACATAACCCACTGAGCCACCCAGGTGCCCCTAAAGGATTTTTTGAGGTAACAGTGTAAAAGAGCACTTTGTGCTTTATAAACCACAACAAGAGATAAGCTACGTGATCCATGCAAATAATATCCTGAGCTAGAACACTGGAAAATGGCTAAGATGAAAAACAGTAAGTGTACAGTATGATAACAACACACTACAGAAACTCAGCACGTGCATCCTGAGTCCTGCTATCAGAGGAAATCAAAATAATCTTTCTTAGTGACCACACTGAATCCGTATATAATCCACATTGTACCCCCGAGGAATATGGGTTATATGAGTATGTGACTTGCCTCAGGCCATCTGTGGCAGAGACAGCTCTAACTTCTGGCCCCTTGGAGCCCCCACTTGGGCTTTTCTCAGTGACACTGTGCCTCTCAGTTCTGCTAATGGCAACACCTGCACCAGAACCTAAACTTTGTTTTGCAATATACAACATGAGACGTGTTCTCCCAGCCAAACGACTTAGCACAGGCATATAAATTACTGAGTATTATAAATGATATGAAAAATACACCAAAATTTTCATAATCATAACTTTAAATATATAATAGATACCATTTAACATGGAAGTGCCAAATCACAAATATTGAGCTAGATGTTTCTGGTTTCTTAGCTGTAGTGTATGCAATAGCTGTTTGAATGAGCTGTTATTATTTCAGAGATCAAGCAACCGAGTCTGCAAAAAGCTAAGTAATTTGCCCAAGACCAGGGAGTTGTAAATATAACCTAGATATGTCTGGATCCAAAGCTGAAGCACAGATGGAAAATGTGTCTTCATATATTGAGTTTAATATGTATGTATCCAGTCCAGATTACTTCCAGCTCATGGGACATACCAGAGCTTTATATTTCTATGGTGATTAGTCTTCTGTTGATTGAAATACATTAAAAATAAATGCTCATTGTTCCCACTCAGTGTTCAAAGTAAATACCAATGGTTCTCCAAAGGAAGGCAACATCAACAATTAAATTATCTCCAGTTAATTATATTCTTTCATATTTGGGGATCTTTTGCTGTTTCTAAGGATTTGGAACAAAGCCAAAACCGGTGATTACATTTCTTGCACATTGTCAATCCAACCTAAGTATTTGAAGTTGGCTTTACTTAGCCTCAATTAATGACGGGAAGGGGAGAAGAAGGGAGAGATGGGGAAAAGAGGAAGGAAAGAACAAACAGAACAAATTAACATGTAGGAAATGACTGTGGGAAAGTCTTAAATCGTTGAGATGTGTTCAAAAGGAAGAAAATTGATCCGAGGTGACTATGCAACCTTGATTCCTCCTCCTTTCTAATAAGAAGTCTTTGTATCAGTTTTGTTATTAAATCCTGCCATGTTCTATAAAATATTTAAGAGTGCTCTTTCTTCCACTTAGAGATGTTGTAATGTGAAGAGGAAGTGCTTTCAGCCATCTAGAACTGGGTTCAAATCCCACTTCCTCTAGTTCTGTGGCTTTAAGCATTTGGCCATAAAAGAGATGTTTATGTCCATTGATCCTCTGCTGTGCACCCATATGTGCCAGATATGATACAAAGAGGGATGCACAGAATAGTAGCAGTGTGGAAAGGTAAACAAGAACCAAACTTTGCATGTTCGTATAGTGCAATAAATTCTATGTGAATGGGTACCAAAGGAGCAAAGTGGAACAACATCTAGGAAAGGTCCTGGTAGGCTTCTGGCAAGACTTGACACGGTTACTTGGGCAAAAAAAGTGTTAAGAAGACTTTGTGGTGAAGAAGTATGCATATGTGAACACCCAGTGGTTTGAAGAATTGCCACCATCTAACAAGGTCAGAGCTAAGAACCAAAGGGGCCTCAGAGAGTGAGATGACATAGATTAGCCCCCCAATAAATCCATGGCACTGAAAAGAAGCTGAAACCAAACAAATGTCCATTCCCTCACCCCTAGGCTAGTAACTTGGGAGAAACTCAAACATTCTAGGTGCTCCTCCTTATACAGAATCCTTCCTTTGGTTCTCACTTTGGAAAAACACTCTCTTAAGACTTTCCTGCCTATCCAAGTCTGGCCCTAGGGTACATTCCCCATCCATTCTTTGAGAACTTTCCCTCCAGCTCAACCTGCTCCAATCTCTCTTTTCACAGAGACGCAATGCCCCTGCAGAAAGCAGTGCCTTCTCTTACTTCTTTACTGATGAATACAAAGATAATGGCCTTTGCTGCTGAAGGAGAGTCAAATCTTCTTAGTGGCAGGTAGCGGTTCTGAACCCTGGATCCTGACAACACCTGTGACGGTCATGAATTCACAAATGTTCTGGGAACAGCAAATTCCAATACTTTCCAATACTTCTATAGTCATAGATTCCCTATTGAAAAATGGTTTCTTTCCTTCCCTTATTGTACTTTTCTACAACTTTTTTATTGCATTTATTATTGTTATTATTTGGTTTTGTTTTGTTTTTAGAGCAATAGTATGAGCAGGGCAGGGGAAGAAAGAGAGAATCTCAAGCAGGCTCCATGCTCAGTGCAGAGCCCAACACAGGGCTCGATCCCACAACCCTGGGATCATGACCTGAAGCGAAATCAAGAGTCAGACGCTCAACTGACTGAGCCACCCCAGGTGCCCCAACTGCAACTTCTTTTTTTAAACACTCATCCGGTCATTCAACTATCACCACACCCTATGACGGGGGATATCACTCAGACGTGTCCATTTATAATCAATTCTGTGTTTTAAGTTACCACTTCCTCTTAGTCTTCCTTCTTCTTTCCTCACCATTCCTTCACACTTGTGACTCACTGTAGCCCTTCTTGAGTCCTTTAAAATGATTTACTTTGTAGGTTTCATCCTTGGCCTACCACACTTGGGCAACTTCAGCTACTCAAAAGGCTTCAGCAACTAGACCCCTCATGATTCTGATTTTCCTCCCGGGCCTCACTCAGGGATTTCCAGCTACTTCAGCACGGTGAGCACCTCTCCAGACTGACACTGCTCCCCAAACTGAACTGATAACAGCATCCACTAAATCTCCTCTTCTACCTGTTGAAATAGCAACTAACATGAAACAGGCACTTTGCATTTGCCAGATGCTAGGTTAAATACTTTAGGGGGGATTATTTTACTTAAGCCTCATGATATTTCCATTAGGGGGCCACTATTATTAGTCCCATATCACCAATAAGGAAGTCAAAGCACACAGAGCTCATATAAATTGCCCTAGGTGATAGAGCTTGTAAGTTGTAGGGCCTGGATTTGACAGGAGGCTGTCAGGCCCAGACAGACCTGAGAACTTAGTCACTATATTCTTCATTCATGAAGTCTTCCAAGCTAAAAAGCTAACAGTCATCCTTCTCTCCGCTGTATTTGATTTGTCTTCAAGTCTGTTTGATCGAATTTTAGATATGCCTTTCAAGTCAGGTCCCTTCTTCCTAGCTCGCTCCAACTCTCATTATTTGCTGTCCATACAATTGTAAAGAGCATCCAGTATCTCTTCCTTGTGCCCATATCTTCGTCTTACAACTTCAGTGCATATTCTGCAAAACCATCAGAGTTATAATTCCCTTTAAAAAAAGAAACTCCAATAAGCAAAATACAAACAACAACAAAATAAATATTAGCAAGTCATTTCTGAGAATTAAAGAGAAACCAACAAACCACGGCTGGCTCCTCAATGCTCAACAGAGAAGCAAGCTCCTTCTGAAAGTAGCCCCCTTCCTTTACTCTGGGCATTGGATAGACCTCTCTTTGCTGCGTGACCCTCATGTCTCTCTGCCTTTTTACATGTTGCTCATTGTTCCTTCCCTTGCTCTTCTTCCTTCTCATGCTCTGAGCCCTATTAAGGCTTCAGGGCTCAAAGGTCAATTACTGAGAAAACTTTCTCACCTCCGCACAGAAAGTGACCATGCCTGTGCCCCAGTAACTTACCACTACGTCGTACTCGTACCTCATGTATTCGTGTACACAGCAAACGGCAGATTTCTACTGTGTGTCAGGTGGAAATCAGTGGCTGGAGACAGAAAAGACTCAGATACCACCTTGTCCTTATGGAGTCCCCATCTAATGGCACACTGAATGACCCATTCCCACTTAAGTTCCCATCTTGCCAATTACACGGTGTGCCCTTTATGCCACCAGTTCCTTGGCTGTGTTTAGTACAAATATAAACAAGACGTGGTATCTTCTCCAAAGGAGTTTTCAGTCTCACTAGGGGAGTTAACATAAATAAAAATAATGATGACACAAAAGACTGTGGTTATTGTCATAAAACGAAGCAGGGCGTGGATTCCACAATTTATTACTATTATTCATTTATTTCTTCTTCTCCTTTAGGTGTCTAGTTGTAGCTGGGGACATCTGCAGAAGGCACTGGGGTTACGCATGAAGATGAATTTGCTTTAGATCTTGATAAGAAACCCACAGAATAATATTAGGATATGAGCTGTTCTGAGCTAAGAGCTATAAGCGATGCCTTTAAATAAGCCTCTTATTACCAGAATCCCCCACCCTCTCTAACCTGTCGCTCCAACCACGAAATGCCATGCGGTTACAGACCATTTACCTACTCTTAAAACAGCAGAAGCGTTATCCCTCTGTGATGACTAGTGTAGAGTCTGATAGCCAGACAACTTGACATGCTCCCAATCAATACCCGGCTATTGACTGCCCAATGGGAGAAGCACTATATCAGGCTTGGGAGAGGAAGAAAGCTGACATCCTCTTGCCCAGCTGCAAAGTGAGCTAAAAGGCACTGTGAAGGTGTCAGGAAGGACTGCAAAAAGAGATTAGCCAAGGCTGGGAAATGGTAAAGAGACCCGGGAAAGGGACCATGTGAATGTCATCAGACATAGTGAGAAGACCAAGGACACTCCCACTCAATAGGAGACATAGAGAAGATGATAAGTAAGTACTTGTGTCACTTATTGAGTCCACTCAACGTGAAAGGAATCACATGCATAGTTACTGACACCAGATGGGCTTTCAAAAGGTACTTGTTGCATGACAAAGTAGAATTCTACAGAGAGAGACAGTCTTTTTTTTTTTTTATTTAAAAAAAAATTTTTTTTTCAACATTTATTTATTTTTGGGACAGAGAGAGACAGAGCATGAACGGGGGAGGGGCAGAGAGAGAGGGAGACACAGAATCGGAAACAGGCTCCAGGCTCTGAGCCATCAGCCCAGAGCCCGACGCGGGGCTCGAACTCACGGACCGCGAGATCGTGACCTGGCTGAAGTCAGACGCTTAACCGACTGCGCCACCCAGGCGCCCCAGAGAGAGACAGTCTTATCCTTATTGTATAAGTCATCTAAAAAAATAAAAGTAAATAAATACATCAACCGTTTTCTTTATCTGGAACTCACCATGAAGGTCAATAATAATTTCCATTTCAATATTCAAATGTTTTAGTAAAAATGCAAGTGGAAGAGGTTTTTTTTTAAGTTGCAGCAAACAATTCTGGCAGAGAAGGCAAAACAAGGTATCAGAAAATAATAATCAGAGTATAAACTGTAGCCAGACTTTAGGAAAACAAGCTGAAAATATGAATCAAGATCCTTGAGACTATTCATGGTCTTTGACTCAGTAATACCACTACTAAGACATCCTAAGGAAACAATAGACTATGAGGGATTTAAAAATTACTTAAGCACACAGATGCTCACTACAGTTGGTTATAATAATAAGTATTTGGAAACAACACAGGTCCTCTCCACCCCCCCCCAAAAAAAATAGATGACAATGTTTGAATAAAAGTCATTAAATGGACTATTTATTATGTAATCATTAAAGTGGTATTTATAGATATTGCAATAGCACATAAAAAGGTTTGGTTATAATGGAAATGAGCTCAGATTTCCCCTAGGGAAAACTGCTTTATAGGAATATCATTTGGGCTTTGGGAATGAATGGAGCTATTTATCTTTCCTTTCTGGAGCCAGGGAAATATATGCAGTGTTCCAAAGTATAGCATAGATATTCATACCATCACGTCTTGGCTCTTGCCTGTTTCCATAAGCTTTCCTATTTCTTACATACGTTTTAATTTTTGCTGTCTTTCAAGTGCTAATTCATCCTACTTTCTTCCATGATGACTGCACGATTATTCTAGAATGCAAAAACATTTTCATCTCACAGTCTTCTACATTTTCAATCACGTATCACAATATCCCAGTGTGTCTCAAGCAATATGAAGGAAGTCATGGATGCCTCACCATTAAGTTCACATAGAGAGGTTTGCAAATGTCTTATGTGTTTAAGAAAGGAAATGAAACACAGAGCTTAAAATGTGTCTGGCATCTGAAGCCAGATTCCATTCATTCAAGTCCCAGCTCCACTAGCTGTGTGATCTTGAGGAAGGTATGTAACTTTTCTGGGTTGCCATGTGATGCTCTATAAAATGGAGATAGTAATACCATATGACTTTATCATTACATGGTAGACTAATTATGCATTGAACTCCCGTAATCAAAACCTCTTCCTTTTAATATTAACTTGCACTCATAGGATAGCATGACCAAGGTATACTGTACCTGTTTAGAAGTTTGGCTTTAACTACATAACCTTCTAAACCTGCACGTTGCATCAAACCAAGAACATGGGTGACTATCTCTGGTGATCTGAAGGCTCTGCTCTTTGGTTGGGTTGCCAGGGGTTGTGTGGATTGCAAACATTGGTATACCTTCAGTTATTCCTCTGGAGGACAGAATACAATGCAGAGAAGGCGGCTCCTAACCAAAACAACTTACAGACAAGACACAATAGGGCTCAACGACAGCTCATGGGATAAGTGAGAGACTCACATATCTTCCCTACCTGGAGACAGGAATTCCCCACATGCTCACCACCTCCTTCTTCAACAGGTGGTTTTGAACAAAGTGTATTTGAAAAGAAATGTAACTTGTATGCCCAACTTCTTTATGTGTCATCAGGTAAGGTGGAAGGAAAATTGAAATGGAATGATGATAGATCTACTTTTACCAGCAACCCGCTCTGCCTAAACACGTTGGGGTTCCCATTGTGCTATTTCTTAGAGTCCATAATACCCTCCCCTTTACCCAGACTCCTCTCTTATCCACCAAAGCTGGAAGAAAGAAGTTAACCCTACCTGTCCTCAGCCCTGTTGGTTTACATTCACTAAGAAGCACCATAATGAAAAATTAAAACACCTTGAAGAGCTCGAAGAAACAAAGGATTAAAAATACTCAAGAAATTATCAGTTTTTAGTAATATGAACTGTCTTACAAATCTGAAGACTGTATATAATGTTGTGTGGATGACTGTTTCAAGAACACAGGCCCCAACACACCAAAGACATTGCCATTTCCACAGGAGTGGGGCTGTGAACTTGCTTGGGTTGTTTCAATCTGAGGGTGTCCTCAAATACCACCGAGCCTGCTACCTGTGAGCTTTGAGGGATCAGAAGCCCTATAACCCCTTTGGTAGTTTTCTTACGTGGTGGAGGGCCAAGGGGCCTAGGGACCTATGTATTGTCTTCTGCATTTTGGCAACTTTCATCTCTGATGCCCCATGCGGGGGGCAGTGCAGGGGGCTTGGAAGGACAGGCTTTTTGCAGGCAGGAAAGCATGCCTTGGGTCACTCAATTTACAAATCTGACTCAAAACAATGGTCCTCACCCAACTGGGGAAGGGGAAGAAATCAGTTAGAGGATGACAAATTCTTGAACTGCACAGGCATACCAGGTGTGTTTGCCAGCCCTCACAACCATCCAAGGACCTGATTTCTCCTGGCTGGGTGCCCAGAAGGGAAGAAAGAGCCTAACAGTATGGCAACCTATCATAGAGCACTGAGCAATTTCACAGCAAGGGGAATAGAAGGTGTTATAAAAACAGAATGGTATTTTTAAGGCTTTGTGTGTTGAGTCTCCTGCTCATCAGCTGGGATAGCGTTCCATTAAAAATCAGCACCTCACCTCCATTGATTTTCAACTTCACACTTTTTTAAAAGCTGGAAATATTCTATTTTTAGCCTGATGGATGGAGAAAATTAAAGGAGAAGAGTATCCATAGAGATGAACTCCTCAACATAGTGTTAAATTAGGAGAAAGTGAATGGAATAAGCTATAAAAACTCATAGAAATGTTGTCATGTGATTTTGCCAAAATTTGGGCATCTTTGACTTAAATTTTCTTCAAGGTTCTCACTATTACGTTGATGGCTCTTCTGGTGGTCACTGAGCATCTCACAAGAGCACTGATATGACAATCTAGAATCCAGACAGTACTATACATGCCTTGCAATGTGTCTATACAAGTAAACATTGTTCTTGGCTACTTAAGGATGATATCTCTGGAATTAGGCTCAACACTCATAGGTTGGTATTTACTAGGAATCTTAAACAAAACATGTAATTTTAGCCTTAAAAGGGCCCACAAGATTTCATTAGTATAGAGTCTGTGAGTCTGTGAAGAAACAGCTTTGAAGTGACACAATGATACGCTTATTCAAGTACAAGAGCTAGGTAAAATCCAAATTTAATCTCTCTTAGTCCAGTGTTCCCTTCACTGTGTTCCAAATTTCTAAATAGAAAATTTTAAATAATATATTTCATTATATTTTTAAAATAAAAAAAATACTTTTTAGTTCTACTTTAGAGAGGGAGCATGTGCGCAAGCAGGGGAGAGAGACAGAGAAGGGGAGAGGGAGAGAGACAGAGACAGAGAGAGAGAGAATGCCAAGCACGTTCTACTCTCTTAACGTGGGGTTTGATCCCATGAACCTGGGATCATGACTTGAGTCGAAGTCGGACACTCAACCAACTGAGCTACCCAGGTGCCCCGATAATATACTTCATTATAAAGCCAGGTGGGGTTTTAGCCAGGTGGTATTTTTCATTTCCACAGGCATCCAAAAAATAGTAACATCATCCGTGATGACCTTTGGGCTGTGTCGTCTCTGATGCGACTAGACATCTCTGTGGGCATCACTGGTAAATGCTACCTTGCAAGGCACAGAAAGGCTGTCGAATGGCTGAGAGGTCTTCAGGGCTGACAGTGACGACAGTGCCCCCTGCATCAGAGTCTGATCTCAGCACTGCCGGCATCTCCCATTTGCTTTCTGAATCTCTAGGTGCCATCCTGGCAACAGCAGGAACTTAGGAAACCCTGGTGAGGTCCACCCCTGCTGGGCCTCACCGTAGTCCTCAGCACCCCCCTGGCTCGGTTCTTACATTTTTCTAACAGTTCCACCTCCTACCTCTCTACCGTCGAAGTCAATTTCACAGCTCACATTTTCGATGAAATCTCCCACAACTATAGCCAGCACCTTCAGATTGTGTCTTTCTAAATTATCCTTACAGCTCACTTCACACAGTTTGACACACAATTCTGTAAATGGCAAACCTCTATTTTGTCGTGTGTTTTTGTTTGGTGACCCCAACGAGACTATAAAATTACAGTAATCGGGGCCTCAGCTAGTCATTTATTTTTTTACTCATCACCCCTTATTCCTTGTGTGCTCCAGCCTCCCTCACTCACCCTGCTTCCTCTCTTACTTCTTACTATCAGCACTCTCCAGCCACGTCAAGCCACTCACACATTCAGTCTCCTTTTTCTTTTCTTTCTCTGCCACACTCCTACCAAAGATCAACTCAGGCCTTCTATTTGAAGCCTCCTTAACACTGACATGCCATCATCGGAAGTTATCATCTAGATGCTGGTTCTCTCTGATCCCACAGCAAGACTGCAACTTTTGAATTGAGGTGCGCCCTTGTGACTTTCCTTGGCCAATAGAATGTGAGTGGACGTGATGTTTACCACTCCCAGGGGGAAACTTTCAACGGCCAGTGTATGCTTTCTCATTCTTCTCTCTGCCACAGCAACCTCCTGGGTGTCAGAGCACCACCAGTATCCCAGAATGAGGACAAAGTGGAAGAGGGGCCCCTGCCAATGTGACATAAGCATGTAACACAGGTATGACACAACCACTGGTTACTTAAGCCACTGACAGGTGAAGTTGTTTATTACAGTAGCCTAACCGAGCCCATCCAGACAACACCCTTGACCTAATAGCTCCCCTTGGTGAGCCTAGGGCACGTGGTCTCTCCTCTGCCTCCAACACTTATTCCCTTTCCTATCTGTGTTCCTGGCAGGCCACAAACTCTCTGAGGATATGGCTTATAGTCCTATATGTATCCCACATGGCCACCAAGAAACACGTGTTGAATGAATGAACCCAAAGAGCCTGCCCCACGTTGAGTGCATCCTGAAGTCAGCACTGGCACTCCTGGAGGTGTGCCCATTCTGTGGGTAAGTCAGGACCACTCACAGTTATGGCAGGTGGCGCCACTGTAACCCGTGTTACTGCAGTTACAGGAGAAGCTAGTCCAGGACTGGGAGCAGCCTCCTCCATGTTCACAGTAGTTTGGCAAACACCTAAGGAAACAAAGCAAAAGCAAACAAAATAAACCAACTCAGTTGACATGAAGGGAAAACACAAAAATGTCTGATACCCAACTACATGGACTGATAGAAGAATTTGATCTTCTGGTTTTCTATACTAAGTCAGACTTGAATAACAGCAAAACAAGTCTTTGGCTTAACTGCAAGACGCAGGTCTGTCCAGCACTACTGTGAGATGAAATGCTCACAGCTGATTTAGGCAATTACATGAAGCATTTCAACATTGGGGCAAATTGCCATTGACTTAAAGTTAATTTGAAGTGGTCAGGATCTGTAAGATTTTTCATTTACCATCGAACAAAATGTACAAAGATTGCAATTTTGCATTTTGGAAAGGTTTTGCATTTTTAAAGGGAAGGGAAAAGGGGCAGATAATTGAGGTCACTGTCCTCATGATTCTCTTCTGGGTGATGGCCAGGAATCTATTTTAAACTACACATGAAATTTGAAAAGATGTTACCTGCTCATTTAACATGCAAGGAAGCTTTATCATTTCAAAAAATGCCAACCCACCCTTAAAACGAGGCCTTTACTACTTATGATGAAAACAGTACGACTATTCTGAAAAACATTTTCACCACACACATTAAAAATTCTCTGAAGCATTCATATAATTTGACCCAGCGATCATACTTAAATGGCTCTATCTTAAGAATATATTTCAAAATATAAAGACTATGCATGCTAATTAACATCATTCACAAGGCAGCCATGATGAATCAATGTAGACGTCCAACATTAGAAAACTTCTTAGGGAATTTTTAGTACATAAAATTAATGGGCTATCATAAAGCTACTGCAAATGCTTAGCAAAAAGGATTATAACAAACTGAGACTGGAGTAAGTGAAAATTCAAGATATTAAGCATGGCCACAACAAAGTAAAATGAACATGTTATATCACAAAAATGATAGGAAGGACAGACTTCAAGCACCACTTGAATTAACGGGAGTGAAGGCAAAGGTTCATATCTTCTGGACAGAGATCATGGGTTTTAGGGTCACTTATATCTGAGTTCGAATCCCAGCTCAGGCATTTGCTGCATGATGTCTTGGGGCAATTAATTCTCTTCACTTCTTACACACACAACTTAAAATCTCTACAGCACAGGAATGGTTGTGACAGAAATAACCTGGTGAATGCTCAATATTAACAATGAATACAATTAAGAGTAAAAGCAGTGATAAATACGGGAACTCTTGAAAATAATCTTGAAATATAAACAATACCATGAATTTAAAGGGGGAGAGGGTATGAGTAAGGAAGTTACAGAAGTGGTCTAATACAATAAAAGGGTTCATTATGTAGCCTCTGAGAATGTGAGGCAAGCAAAAGCAAGATGATTTATCCTAAGTGTCCTATATAGGTAGAAAACCCTCCAGCAATGATTGTTTCAAAGCCCAGAAACTAATATTCCTGCATATGTTCAGACGTATTATTAGAAATTTTCCGCTCAGCACAGCAAACGTACAATTGTGCTGACAGGGCTTATGTCTGGGGAAAGCATATTGGTAACTCCATAGTATCTAACTGTGGCTTAAAGAACAGAAGGGGGGAGGGGAAAGAGGAACAGTAATTTTTCTATGGAACGTGTTCACAGAAACCAAGCAATCAACACATAAGCAAAAACAAGTGGTCCCTTTCCTACTCCAGATTGCATCCTTCCTCTTGATTCCCATTCCCAGCTCTTAGTCTTGGTCGAAGGGAAAGAAACAGGCTTGTCACTGATATGGACCAAAGTCCCCGCCCCCCCACTAGCCTTGAGTTGTGGGGAGTTACAGAAACTTGAGGCATCAGTGTCCACATCCACATATTCCAAGCAAAGATGTCTGCCCCAGGGTGTACCCTGATGGAGAGTCTGTGGGGCTAGCCTGTGAAAGCCCACCTACCCTACCCCTGTCTTCTCTTACATCCCAGCACCTCCCTGCTTCTGGATCACGCTGCTCCTGCAGGGCATTTTCTCCATCATTTTCCCCACTGGAATTGTCAAGTTGTTACACAACCTCTCTTTACCCCTATCCAACTCCATTCCACTCCCTTTGTCCCAATGCCAAACACGCACACGCATACACACACACGTGCTCCCCTTCTTCCCCCAGCGTATAGTTAATTGCTTTAAAGATGGAAAGCAGAACAAAGCCAGGTGGTGAGGTACTTAATCCTATAGTTCTCTTGGTTTCAGTACCAAGAAGGTCCACATTGGCCTCTTTTAACGTCTGACACTATAGAATACTCAGAAGTTCTCAGGGGCCATGTTTTCATCCACAGGAAGAAAGCTTGTGGGCAGGGAGAGAGAGAGACAGAGATAGAATACTGGGGTGCAGAATGCAGCAGAAAGACCGAGAGTTCTGACAGTACTTGTGTGGCTGGTTTTGGTTATTCCAAGATTTGGCTGCACCCCTGAACTTCTGAGGGCTGCCCGTTTTAATCTGTATCAGGTGCTGTGAGATAACCCAAGATCATTCTAGAAAAAACCCTATTCCATTCAGGCTGGCTTCAGCTGGGATTCCATGACTTTCAACTAACAGAATCTTAACCTTTTGTAAAACAGCACTCTATGAATACAAAAACAAATGAAAACCCTTGTTTTCCCTCTATTCTATACGTTAAAATATTTTAAAACTCAAGATTGCCAAATTCAGTCTGGCATGTAGTAGGAGAGGCCTGGGGGAAAATGGTAAGAAATATGTGGGCACTTTGAACACATCTTTAATAAGCTTCACACAGACTTCATGTTGCAGTGTTAATAAACTCAATTTGCCAGTGAAAGGGTAGGATAGAAATTCATTGCTTATGGTCACTTTAAAAAATGATATATTTCTGAAAGGGAAAAGAGTACTTTGGTAAGAAAAAAAATCTAATATTCCTAGAATGAGAAAAAAATGAATAGATGCTTGTAGCTTGGTTCATTTTGATTCAACGCATACTATGATTAGAAAAACACATCTGTAAAGCTGACACTCAAAATAAAAGATGCATAACCCCAATTTGCTTATTTAACAAGGGCAGTTTTATGAGTATAATTTCCACATTCTTTAATCAGTTCATTTTAACTTGTGCTTTGTTTCTTTTTCTCCCTACTTGCCATAAACTGAGCACTGAAGGCATGACGCAGAAAGAGAAAAATGGAGGTGCTACCAAAGTGAGAAGGGCCCACTAAGGGTGAGAGTCCATCACTATCTTAGATGTAAATCCCTCAATTCAAATCGTTAGGAGATAATCACTCTGAATTCCTATCTCCTCAAATTCTAATGATACTTCATAGGCAACTGAATTTGGATGGATGTGCTTTCTCTTGGTGCACACTGGTTTAACAAAGCCGTCAGCATGAGCATGACACTTGCCTTTGTCCTGTCCAGGAGCCCAAACAAGCAAATGCAGGGATGTGTGTCAGCAAGGACTTAGAGAGTGGGAAAGACCCACTGGAAGCTATTTGCTTCTTTATCAAAACAGAGAATGCATGGGCTGAAGGGTGAGGACAGAAAGAGTTGAAGGAAAGGCAGATGAGAGTGAGAAATGGAAGGAGAGGGAAAAAAATGGAATATGGACAAAAATTATAATGAGATTTAAGTGAGAATTTGTAATTTTCCCCCAAATCAAAACTTGTTCTGAAAGAGAAAGATCATTGCTGGTTGGGGCTGTGGACAAGCGAGGGCAGAGGTGAAGTGGGAAGAAAAGTCCTCCAGACCGGTCCATGGACCTCTCCAGTGGCCACCACCCAGCCTGTGGGAGTGCATCGTTCTTGCTTCACTGCTGTTGTTTTCTGGTGTGGCAGGTTGTTCATAAGGATATACGAGAGAACAAAACATTTCTCTTTAAAGGCCAAAGAAGCTGCTTCGAAGAAGGGAAAGAATTTGTCAAGATGTTGGGAGATTGTGCCAGTCAGACGGCCAAAGATGGACATTTCTGAGAACGTAAACCAGAACCCAGCTTCAAACATCCTAGCCAGCACAGTTTCTGCTAACCACAAGTTCTCTCCATTGGCATTAGGAAGAACAAAAAGACTGCCTGGAGTTTTCGTCAAGAATGTTCAGAGTGGTTATTTCCCCAACTTAGCTTTCACTGAGACCATGAAAAAGTTTCCAGCTGGAGCAGATGAGGCTTGAGAAAAGCATTAGGGAACCAGTGGGGTTCAAGATAGTTCTGGAAAATGTAGTCTGTCCATTCATTTATAATTTAAAAAGTTTCGTATACTTAATACCCATTTTTGGCTTTTCGTACACAAAAACCAGATTACTGAGCAATAGACATTGCAAGTCTCATAAGTATATGCCAGTGACTTCTAAGTTTATACTCTGTGCTCATACATGCAGCTGTCTGCTTCACAGCTCCACTTGGGTGTCTAACAGATGTGTCAAACTTTGCACGTCTAAATTTCTTATGTCCTGCTTCTCCCCCAGCCCACCTTCCACCCATATCCTTCACCATCAGGTGACAGCAACCCCATACTTGACACTGACTGTCTTGAATCCCTTCCCTCAGCCCAGGTCCAAGGTAGGAGCAAGCTCTCTGGTTCTGCCTCCAGAATCTGTCCTGCATCTGACCACTTCCCATCACCTCTATTGCCACCACTGCAGTCTGGGCCACCAGCATTTCTCGCCTCAACAACTGTAGTCTTCAATGAACTGACCTTCCAGCTTCCACTTTTGTCAATTCCCAACACAAGTGCAAGTGAGATCCTCTTAACCCTTAAGGCAGGTCGTACTGAAACTCTCCAATGGCTTCCTGCTGTATTCAGGGTAAAAGAAACATCCTTCAAATGACCTACCAGTCCCTGCTGATCTGTACACCCATTAATTCTCTGAATTCACCCCTAATCTTCTCCCTTTTCTACATCTGACCAAGCCACAGAAGCCAGCTTTCCATCTTTCTAGTTGACCTCCTCATTGTCCCTAAAGCATACCAGGGATGCTCCTTTGTCAGGGTCTTTCACTGAGATTCCCTCTGTCTAGAATGTTCTTCCCTGGATGCCTACACAACCCACACCTCACTGTCTCCCTGTCTCTGCTCAAATGATACCTTATGGAAGAGGCCTCCCACATTTATGCTATTTAAAATTGCAAACCCCCCTTCTGTCTACATACCCAATCCCTTCTCTCAACCCTACCTATTTTGTCTACCATTTTACTGTATCTTCTAAACCATTGTATACTCTGCTTATGCGCTCAGTTTATGATTTGTTGCCTATCTCTCCACACAAGAAAGTAAGCTCCATAGAGTTGTTCTCTCTTGCTCACTGAGTATCAATGTAGTAAACAGTAGGTGCTCAATAAATGATTTTTGATTTATTGGATGAATGCATGTATGAATGAATGGATGAATGGATGGTCGGATGGGTGGATGGACATTTCTGGAGTGCAACAGTCAGCTGAAGCTGCCCGCTTTTAGCGAAGCCTCTTTAGTTAGCTGCAGTGTATCTGGCCTTCTTTTGTTTGTTATTACCTGCCTGACACTGAGAAGCACAATAAGAGGTGAATGGGGATGAAGGGTGACACAAGAGCCTCACTTTTTTTTTTAAATGGTAAAGAAATAGTGATACAAGTAAAGAGAGCTTTCTGCACAGTCATAGATGAAGGGCAATTTAAAGAAGGGAGAAAAACACAGCGAAGAGGTGGTGAAGTTGATGCACACCATGAATGGATCCTCTTTAGTGGTCTTTATGGATGCACAGAAATGATGTAATCCCTTTTGATTACTTGTGACTACTGGGCTGTATTGTTGGGTCGCAACAATTTTATCTCCCAGGTACTTACAGGGATAACTGGCTCCAAATTGATCTGAAGCAGAACACTTTTGAATGATGCCACTTAAGAGCTCCTGAGAGGAAACATCTAACATTGCTGATAAGCTGTGTGCAATTTCTGATAGATATTAATGAGATAAAAAGGCTGTTTAGGAAATGCAATTTACCCATCTGGGTCACATTGATTACTGTCACCTTTAACCAGATATTCCAAAATGCAATGACCTTTAACCAGCTTTGTGACTATCCTAATGATGTTTAACCAAACGTCATTTTCATGGCTAATCTCCTACAAAATACGGCCACCAAGAGGCAATCTAGATTTGCTTTCTTGAAGGCTTTCCTCTTACCCACTTCCTCTTACCAAGCTTAAAATGAAACTTGGAGATGTGCACACAGTCATATCTGAGATGTTGCTTTAATGCTGTTATTTTCCCTGTTTCATAAATGAGGAAAGTAGGACAAGATGAGAGTAAATAACTTGTCTAACTATGAAGTGACAGAGCCAGAAACGTGAGCCACGCTGTCACTGAAGCCTGTATTCTCAAACACTGTGCACCTTCTCTCCAATGGAAGATGATCCAGCTCCTTACAAGCAAACTCTCAGCATGCATTAGGACATCACTTCTGCCAAGAGCGGGAGGGAGGGAGGCTTCATGTAGTTGCCCACTGATTCCAGAAACTCATTAGCAAACTTAGAGCTGCGAGGTTAGACTTTTTCAAGATATTTTCGGTAGCTAAAGAGGTCTTAATGACAGTGAAAACTGTGTTAAATGGGAAGAAATAAACCCGAGGTAGAGAATAAAGGACATATTATATAATTAGTACAATGCTATATAATTCATTCTATAAATTCTATAAATTCAGGGATAAAGCAAGAGGAAAAGAGGTTTTGATCTTGTTTTCAATCTCTTTTCACTACCAAATTGTTGAATTCTTAAAATTATTAAGAAAAATAGAAAATATACTCAGGACCCAAAGTTGGCCTTTGAATTCAGGGCTATAGACTTCATGGCTGGTCCACCAGGATGTCGTGGAGCCCTTGACTGAGAACCCACACATAACCAGGGTTCAAGGTGTTTCACTAACATCAACAAAGCTCATGTTTCTATCTCCGTCATTTAGCAGAGTCAGTGTCTTCTTTGGGCACAAAAATTTTAATGCCAGAAATTTCTGAATTTAGTATCAAAAGTTTAAGATGAACAAAATCTTAGTATTAATATTTGAGGGTTAAGAAGGAATAAGGTACTGAGAGAGAAAAATGGTCCCAAACCCGATCTCAGCCAGAAACTTTTGTATAATATAATCTACATCTTGCTGGGAAGAAATTAGTATAATTGACTTTGATAAATATGCTTAAGCATATTTATCATGGATTTTAATAGGATTAAGACCAATGTCAGTCCATGGTCAACCTTACAGGGAACCTGACTTAAACAGTCTTGAATCAAGTCCAGGAGTTTAATAATCATTAATTAAATTTTTTTTTAATTCAGTCTAACAAGGGACATATTTAAAAGGCCCCTAAAAAAAGCCTCTGCCAAGAATGGATCTTTGAATTGGCCGGAGATGGGTCTTTTATCTTGTAGCAAGACTGAAATAAAACTCTGAATTTGCATTTGTAATTTTAAAGAAATTTGGCCTATGTGGCCTAATTTGGTCTTATAAACACCAATTTAAAAAGTGTAAGATGACCAACTTAGACCTTAAAAATCTTCCTTAGTAGAACATCTAAGATGAATAAAGTTCACCAAAGTTAAATGTTCGTTTTCTGGATGCTTAACTTGTAGAAATATTTGTGGCATTAATGCAGTAACCTGAACAACTTGGAAAGCAAATAAATCATATTATAAATGTAGTTTAATACATTTGAAGGTATTTAAGTCACTAAGTCCATAAATGGGCTTAAGCATTATTCAAAGGGCTTTAGACCTGAATGCTAATACTTGCTAGACTTACAAGAAGAATACGGTTTTAGAAGCTGAATTTACAAAGTTGAAAAGAAAACCGTAAAAAAGCAAGATTTTGAATTCATAATTTTAAGAAATTTAGCATCACTCTTTGAAAGAAAAATGACCTTACAAACAGTCTAACTTGCATGAAAAAATCCTCCTTTTTGCATGCCACACTTTCATCATACCTGTTGTTGGCTGATTAATCCAACAGGAATTCAATTTTACCTTCCTAACCCACTTTATGGGGGACACCGTGCTCATCCACAGGCTCTACACGGTGCCCTTGATTCTCACCTTGAAAGCAACTTCCACTTGTTGGACGCTGAATTCTATCTCTAGTTCCCCTGCTTCAGTGTGGCTCTGTCACTTTAGTGAGTACTTTTTGGTGAAAATAGTAGATTTTAGGTTCATTCTGTTAATCAAATTCTCCTCCCAAATGTTCTAAACTCCCTTAAATAGTATTTAGGTGAATGTATCTCTTGAAAACCAGCTAACCTTGGATTTTATGTTACTTTTCTTAATTTGTAAGTGTCAGGGAAAAACTGTTACATCCTTTTATTTTCATTATTTGTTTTTAATATTGGACAGTGGTTCTTTGTATTTTTTTTTATGATTTCTGAGTATTTCTTCTTATTTTACACATTGTTCCTGTTTGGCCTTTGCCTGTTACGCTCTTTGGCGTTGATGCAACATGTGAAGGCTGTTGCCACTCACTGATGTGGTGGCATTTCCAAAATTTAAATTATGTATCTGCTTTGACTTAGCAATTCCATTTCTTGGAATAATGCCCTAGAAATACTTTCTTAAATGCACAAGGATATACAAGATAATTATTATTATTTTTTTTATTTTTTAACATCTATTTATTTTTGAGACAGAATGTAAGTAGGGAAGGGGCAGAGAGAAGTGGGCTCCAGGCTCTGAGCTGTCAGCACAGAGCCTGATGTGGGGTTCAAACCCACAAACCATGAGATCATGACCTGAGCCAAAGTCAGACATTTAACTGACTAAGCCACCCATGTGCCCCAAAATTATAACCGTTATTAACAACTTAAAAAAATGGAAACACAGTCCACCATTTTGGGAACAGTTAAAGAAATGGTGGTACATCCATACTACAGAATGTTATGAGGCAATTAAAATGAATACATACATCTATATGTAAGGATGCTGGAAAGTTCTACATGTGTAATATAATATTAAGTACAGAAACCGCACTGCAGAATAACATGTTTAGCTTCTGCTGTTATGGCCCTCATCATTATAAAGAGAAAATAAGGTCTAGAAGGAAATGGTCCAAAATGGTAATCTGTTAATAGTGGTTAAATGTGGGAATGAAAGTACCATCCCACTCTTTATTGATTTCCGGCTTGGTCATTGCTTTTACAACGAAACTGGAGAGAAATATATACACGAGCTTACATTCATATTTTATTTTGCTATTAGACAAAAGCAAAGAGAAACTTTTCTTTTAAGAAATGGTCTGTAAGAAGAGTGAGTCAGGCTGTCCCAAGACACAGTGTCAGCCCAGGTTGGGGACCAGCTGGACAACAGAAGAGGTTCAGGTGAATGAGTCTTGTTTTCTGCTTAAAGCTACAGAGGCTCAGTGAGCCCCCAGGTCCCTTACTAAAGCAGAGCAGACACTCAAACCCAGGTCCAACTGACCAACCTCCACCTTCCTCATTAAACTCTGAAAATAAAATTCAGTGGGTGAGGCCTCTGTTCCTCTGGAACACAGCCCACCTGGTAATAGAGTCCTAATGATCACATTCATTATGGCCCTCTATTGATCCATGTAAATTTTAAAAGTCTCGTGTAAAAATTAAAAAAAAGAGTATCTTTTGTCTGAGAAAATAAGCACGCAATGGTGTGTGTCCCTGAGTAGCTATCCTTCTATGACAGTTATTTATTTAAACACACGCACTGTTAGATACATGCACATCCCCCCAAAAAATCCCCAACCTGAACACAGCTAGAGGAACTCATCTGTTTAGATGAGCCTGAAAAAATACTCAGTGTATGTCTATAAACACCCACAGAAAAATTTTGTCCTCAGTATGAAATTTCCCCTTTCCGCATTCCCCATAACAGATTGAAACGAGTAGGACATCCATTGGCAGACCTTTGAAATTCCCAAATGTTCAGATAAATGGTTACCTACAAATGAGTCTGAATGTATTTATGCTCCATTGAGTTACTTCCCTTTTTAAGAATTCTCATCCCTTCTTTATACAGCTGAAGGTCAGTTTCAATTTCTATATGCTTTCCTTGGAGACAAAAGAACAAAACATTTCAATAGTCCTCAAAATGCAAGCTGACTAATGCAAGCCTTTTAATGAAGCTCATACATTAAAAATCAGCTAGGTTGCGTTCCTTTGTCTGTTTGCTTTAATTAGCAGCCAACTGCATTGATCTTATTTTGGTCAGATAGCTTCTCTGAAAGCTTTTGAAACCTATTTCTATGCCTCTCCATTCTAACAATTACCATAATCCCATTTTACCCCCACAGTTGGATCTTCATTATAATTGAAATTTGTTGTAATTACAGCAGATGCAGACATTAAGGAATTAAGTGAATAAAAAGAAAAGTGTCAGAAGTCAGCTTCCTAAATTTCCCAGGGTCTAGTTCACAGCAGGCAGCCAATTGTCAACTGTTGCTGAGAAGATCCCAGGATAATGGAGGAAGCAATGGTGGTGCACCTCCCGGGAGTACTGTCCACCTTTCACCCAGAGCCAGGCATCCACAGCAGCACAGCTCTTCCCTGCCCTGGCTTTTGATGGCCAAATGGGAAGGTCCTCTCTCCACTCTTCTGCAGACCTAAGGTTCATGACCAAGAGATGCTCAGTGCTCTGCAAAGGCCACTTCTTTAAAGCAGAGGATGTTCTGATTCAAGAAGAATGTTATCAGTGTTATCTATTCCAAAACTGCTAATATGAGGAGCAAGCTGAGGCCATGAAACTAATAGCAAATCATTGCTACCTGGTCACTTTACAAACAAAGATACATACCCCCCCCCACACACACACGCTTTCTCCAATAACAAAATAATGTTTTTTTTTGTTTGTTTGTTTGTTTTTTTTTTTTTTTTTTTTTATCACAAGGGAAGAGAATTCCCTATCAGTCTGACATGGGTCATTCTGACTAAATAAGGCAGAATTGAATTTCTGTAATCAATCCGTTTGTCTCCATGGCCTAGAAGTGATTCAACAGAATGGAAAAGCACCACACAATTTACAGACGGGCTCTGGACTTTACGGGAGAGAAATCTGGTCTGGGTTCATCTACTACATATCAGTTAGGTAAATGGTTCTGCGTGCCTTGCACTGGGATGCTTTTGTGTACCATCATATAGATGGTGTATCAATTGTTATGTTAAAGTGAGTCAGGAAATGCAGAGGGCTTTCCAGATTATTACAGTGGTCTCATTCTTAAACATTAGAACATCATTCATATCCCACTATGAATGAGAACAATTCTATTGTCTGGTTCAGTGCTTCTCAAATTTTGGTTGAAATGTGATACAGTAGGTCTGGGGTAGAGAGTGAGGTTCTGTATTTATAATAAGCTCCCTAAAGATGCCAGAGAACTGCTAGTCCTCATCTTGAATACCAAAGATTGATTTCTAGTTCAAGGCTCAAGTTCTAGTCCATAACCATCCTGTAGAGATGGATCAGGGGACTGCAAGTTGTGAGGATTATTTTTTCCCCTTTTTTAGTTCTTGGGCTCTTTTTGCAATTATTTCTTTTTTTAATTTTTTAATATTTATTTATTTTTGAGAGAGAGAGAGAGAGAGAAGACAGAGCACAAGTAGGGGAGGGGCAGAGAGAGAGGGAGACACAGAATCTGAAGCAGGCTCCAGGCTCTGAGCTGTCTGCACAGCAGCTGACGCAGGGCTCGAACCCATGGACTACGAGATCATGACCTGAGCTGAAGTCAGACACTCAACCAACTGAGCCACCCAGGTGCCCCATAATTTTGTGTAATTTTAAACCGAAACATTATAGTTCTCTGGGGCACCTGGGTGACTCAGTCGGTTAAGCATCCTGCTCTTGGTTTTGGCTCAGGTCATGATCTCATGATTCTTGAGATAGAGCCCCATGTCGGGATCTGTGCTGACAGTGTGAAGCCTGCTTGGGATTCTCTCTCCCTCCCTCTCTCAGAATAAATAAATAAGCATTAAAAACACATTATAGTTTTCCAATGTGTTATGTATCAGATTTTAATACACCACACTAGCTATATGCTAGTTTTGTGCCCCGGAGTAGCTCTGGAGAACTCGATGTCAATCTTCTTCTGCCTTTTCTGCACTGTATTCGTGGGAATAAGGATGTACTAACATCATCGATGAGGAAGGATGCTGCAGTGCACCAGCTGGGTCCCGTTGGGTCTGCTCAGGTCCCAGAAGGTAGAGTGGGCATTGCTACACTTAAACCCACTTAAATCTATTTAAACCCAGCCATGCTCGGGAACATCTGCTAGCCACATGCTCTTTCCACTGCATAATAACAGAGCAAAAACAAGTGAATGGATGAACGTGACATCAGAATAATGTCCTATTACAGACAGTAATAGCACTGACTACCCATTTATCTGGCTCTTGTATTTTTAAGGAATGAACACAGTTCTCCAATATGAAATTTAAAAAATATACCTACTTTTGAACACTTCTGGATAAATCTTATTGCAAAATATCAGCTATTTCAGGGAAAGGTATTCAAAACCTGTATCACTTGGCAGCTGCTTACGTATGTAAATAAGGGTTTTCTAAACTTTTAAAAGAGTCACATAAAATGAACGCCAAGGCTCACACATGACTGCACACGCGAGTCCTCAAAGTGCTTCATTGGTTTCATAGACCAAGTTTAGAAATATTTAATTTGAGAGGCGCCTGGGTGGCTCAGTCGGTTATGCGTCCAACTTCGGCTCAGGTCATGATCTCACGGTTCGTGGGTCCGAGCCCTGCGTCAGGCTCTGTGCTGACAGCTCGGAGCCTGGAGCCTGCTTCAGATTCTGTGTCTGTCTCTCTCTGCCCCTCCCCCACTCACACTCTGTCTCTGTCTCTCTCTCAAAAATAAATACACATTAAAAAAAATTTTTAAAGAAATATTTAATTTGATCTTCAAATATTGCTTTTAATCTTTTATAGATAGCCCTATGGTTTTATTTGGCAGAATACAAAATTTTCATTGCCAAAAAACAAGAAAACAGAGAGAAAAACCTCTTATATACAGGACAAGAAGGACACAGGTCATGACTGGGTTCATTGAATCTCCTTCCAAGGTTTTATTTTGCAGGCTGGCCTGGCTGCTGTGGTCACCACCATGGCCTCTGGAACCCACAAAGAGAGAGAGTGTGAGCATCACGACACCAGCAGGGCCTGAAATATCCAGGTAGCTGATCCATTTGGGCATGTCTTCTGGGAAGGTTCTTTTGATTTTCACTTTACAGGTCATGCTATAAAATTAAACCTGAGCTGGGGAATGAGGAGGTCTACCAGAAGGTCTCATTTTTGAGCATGGGAACTCTGCTATGAGGAAGGGCTGGTCTGGGACTGTCCCCTTGTGTTCTAGCTGAGGAACAGTGTGGGCTCCTTCACAGACAGGGTGCATTTAGACAACCCGGACGTCACACTGGGGAGCTCCAAGTTCAAATCCTAGTCTGCTATTTTCTAGCGTGTGTGCCATTTGAAGTTTTGCAGGCTTTTCTCAGCTTTAATTTCCTCTTTAGTAAAATCAAGCTAAAAATCATCTCCAAATCATTTTGAAAATCAACTAAGGTCTGGTAGAACACGACTCCATGTAAATAAACCCATTACTTTTTTCACGTACACTTGCAGGTGATCTGTGACCCAGACCCAGACTGTGTGTTTTCTTTTCTTTCTTTCTGTAACAGATATGTATTTCCCGGCTCATGGAGAGGGAGATTTATCTGGTCTGCACATGGCTAAGCCCAGTTTGCTCACTGGGCTTATTGATGCAGATCTGACATTTCTATTCTCTGTCGCTAACCTCAGGAGCTGCTAAGAAAGGTCACACTAAATCTTTGCTCATTTAACTTCTACCAGTGTCCTGTCCACTGCAGCAAACCTGGCCTCCTGGAGGGAACTGAGCAGTCACTGCTCTGGTTTAGTTAAGATCTGTGTCTGGGGCTTGAGGCCTGAACCCCGCAGGGGCAATGCCCTGCCTTGTGGTAAACTGCCAGTGACCGCAGGTGGTGGCTAGTCATTCCAACCACAGCCAGGGAAGAGTCTGGTTGGCCCCGGACTTTGTGTCTGTTCCAGGCACAGGCTCTGAATCCGATCTGACCTCAAATGCTATGACCCTTGCACGAGGAGATTATGGAGAACACAAAAAAGAAAGAAAATACCGAATCCTTCCTACGATAATTATACACACATTTTTCCCCCCTTTCAACTTGTTTAGACTCTTCATTATCTAATTTACACGTGTGGAAAATGGGAGCTGAAAAGCCTTCCATTAAGGAGAAGCTTAGTTGAAAATATTCAAAATTTAAGCCATCTTAGGTCAAGAAGGAGACACAGGCCCACAGAGCACAGTTAAGAGCTGAACCCCAAGCCGGCCGGGGAGAGCCGGGATGCAGCTGGACCTCAGAGAAGCTGAGCCTGCACACCTGGATACAACTAGGGGGTTCATGGCACCCTGGCCTTGGCTGTGCTCTGTGGGTTGATTTCCCTCACTCTGCCTCTGTCCCATCTTCCTCCCTGTGACAGGGAGGATTGCTGGGAATCGCCAAGTTTTGCAACCCAAGGTGTCCCCTATGAGAAAAGAGCTTTCCTCTCTAATGTCAAGTTTGGGACCTCCCAGAGTGGGCCAATTTGGCCCAGCTTGATGGGTCAGTCCACTCTGGCCGAGGGCTAGAAGCCACGGAAGAATACATTTCCCACAGAAATATGGGGTGCGAAGGGCAGGAGGAGGAGTGACCCCAGACAACAGCAGGACAAGAGGCCCCAGACACATAAAATTATAGATGGCTTCTAAAGGACTGTCCACAGTCCCCATTTTAACACACTAACCCTCACACAGCCTGCATTCACTTTCACTTTTGTATGAGAATCCTGTCAGGGGTGCCTGGATGGCACCAATGTTAAGCGTCTGACTCTTGGTTTCAGCTCAGGTCATGGTCTCGCAGTTTCATGAGTTCAAGTCCCACATTGGGTTCTGTGCCGGTGGTGCAGAGTGTGCTTGGGATTCTCTCTCTCCCTCTCTCTCTCTCTGCCCCTCCCCTTTCATGCTGTCTCTGTCTCTCTCAAATCAATCAACTTTAAAAAAAAATATTAAAAAGAAAGAATCCTCTCTGTCATTTGAGGCTCCACACATGACATCCCAAAACTGAACCCTCATTCCCAGATTACTCTGTCTCTTTTCAAAATTAATAATGCACACAGCAAAGTTCAGCCCGTCACTGTTCATCAACTGTATTTTTATTCCGTTGGAATTGAATGACATGCTGACAGATCTTACATGACTGGGGCCACCTGGCATTTCTGTTTAATATTTCCCTGCATGGCTAAGAAAAAAGTTGCTTTCACTCTCTCCTACATCTTTGGTAGGTACCACCACTCATCCACTGTAGTCTTTCACCTTTGAGTCTAAATTCTATCTTGGAATCCCTTGGAATATTGTCCAAAGCCACCGTCACTAGCATCATGGTGGGTACAAACATTGCATCCGATTTGCCAGCTCTAGAGTTTCAGGAAATAAATCATACACTGTGCTCTTCCATTTTCTGTCTGAATTTTCCCAAAATATTTATAGACGTGAAAGAATGTTAACCTCCCTACCATTTCAATAAATGCTACACTTGGTGTGCTAGACTTCGTGCCACGCTATCACATCATTATTTCAGCTAATCAATAAAACACCCCTGTGAGACAGTTATCGCTATCTCTAGGAAAGTGAGGATCACATATTAAGCAGCTTATTTAAGATTACAGAAGTGTAAAAGGCAGGCTGTAAATCTCGGTCTGTACAAATCAAAGGAAGAAGTTCTAGGCATCAGAATTAGAAGGAGAAAAAGGGGGGGGCGCCTGGGTAGCCCAGTCGGTTAAGCGTCCGACTTCAGCTCAGGTCACGATCTCGCAGTCTGTGAGTTCGAGCCCTGCGTTGGGCTCTGGGCTGATGGCTCAGAGCCTGGGGCCTGCTTCCGATTCTGTGTCTCCCTCTCTCTCTGCCCCTCCCCCATTTATGCTCTGTCTCTCTCTGTCCCAAAAATAAATAAACGTTAAAAAACAAAAAAAAAATTAAAAAAGAGGGAAAAAAGGGGGTAGAGGATTCATTTTAAAGGAAAAATGTTTGTTTTACTGAGAAAAAGGCAAAAAAGGAGGGCCAAGGTCTGCTTATGATCCTCTCATTCTCTTTAACACCAGCTTTTGAAGTCACTTTGTCTACACTACTGAACACCTCCTGGTGATTACTCTGACGTACTATATACTTCAGGGTAGCATTTCCAAAAGTTTCTTGTGTGGATGAGTAGTCTGTAAAGAAGGGTTTCATGGTAAATATATCTGTGATGCTGTGAACTTCTTCTAACTAATTCCCCTCTTGCATAGCTTAGAAGTGTATGGTGCACACACACACACACACACACACACAAACTGCCACCGCCACATGACACACTGGGAAATCCTGCAGTAAAGAAACCCATTTAATTTTACTTACTCCAGCATTTCTCAAACTTATTTGAACAAAGAAATCATTTTTCAAAGAATACCATTAACATCAGGCAGAACTAGAGTGTTGTTCCCCACTGTGTAGAGAAAATTTGGATGAAACTGTACTATGATGAGCTCAATAAGGAAATTTCATTGTTTAATCTGCTGACACAATATTTCTAAAAGAGTGATAAACAGACATCCTGGGGTGTCTGATAAAATGCAGATTCCATGTCTCTAGCTCATTTGGACTTAATCAGAATGTCTGGGGTTATAGAGTCCAGAAATCTGCATTTTAAAAAAGCATCCTAAGTGATTTTTATGCATTCTAAAAGTTGAAGCTATTCTCCAACAGGGTTGGGGTTAAATCTTAAGATTACCTTTAATCCATTGGTAGTATTGGAAATTGTGCTAGGTTAACACCTGCAGTCTGGTATGGATCTTTATTTGAGGTCATTTGTGTTAATTAATATAAAGACTCAGGTGAAGTCAACCATTTGCCTACAGAGACCCCCATTAGGTAGCCTTTACCTTGGAAAGCATTCCATCCAAAGGTAGGGCTCTCAGGTTCCAAGCACTGAAATCCAATTTTCACAGATGATCAGGACCACTAATCATCAATATTATGACTGATGCAAGCAAATCTAACAAAAGCCTGGTGCATACTAGAATTCCAGTTTAAGGATGTACACTGAAAAGTTTAATTTACAAAGGGCCTGGTATTCCCACCAGATTGACCAACACATCCTTTTCCTGTAGGTAAGCTCCATGGATCGATTACAAAATATCAGGAGGCCAGCCATTTAAACTTAAAATCGGAACAAGGATGGTTCAAGGATTTCTGGGTTTAATGCCCCTACTGTCTGACAGATTGAATGATCCAAATCCACATTAGTGAGTGAACCCACACAAGTTTTGTTGGCCCCCAGGATACTTCTTACTCCAAATTGCTTGGATTCAGGCAGGAAGGTTTTTTTTTTTTTGTTTTTGTTTTAATTGTAATGTTTATTTATTTATTTTTTGAGAGAGACAGAGTGTGAGTGGGGGAGGGGCGGAGAGAACGGGAGACAGAATCTGAAGCAGGCTCCAGGCTCCGAGCTGTCAGCACAGAGCCTGACGCAGGGCTCGAACTCATGAACTTAGAGATCATGACCTGAGCCAACTGAGCCACCTAGGCGCCCCAGGCAGGAAGTTTTTAGAGAGCTATCAATAACTAATTCTAGCATGTTCTATGATACTTGAGATGAATAAAAAAAAGCGAAGATTCTCTTCTGTAAAAGATATTAGAAACTAAATCCTTAGTGATGATATATAATTAGATGATAAGTATATATTTGCTCAAAATATGTCCTTATTTTGAAGGTAACTTTGAACTGGTCAACAGATCAGCAAAAGAATACTTGATATAGTAAAGTTATCTCTTAAGCAACACAAATTTTTTGACATTTGAGCTAAAAATAGTTAAACCACTTGTCTGCCCAGGATCTTGGGAGAAATTAAGGCAAAGAGTGATAAGCTTTTGTCTTCTGATACAAATGCTCTGAGGAGAGGTATGGAAAGGTATAGACCATGGTCATACACAGCATGGACTGCTAAGGCTGGCATTATATACACTCACTGGGTCTTGATTCTGAGACCCATACCTCATCTTTAGGGTCACCCTAGGTGCAGCTGCAGGTTGCTGAACTAGGAAAAAAATATACGGCTCCATGGGGACTGGCACAGAGAGTCTAGTCCTGCATTATCCAATATGGTGGACCCTACCCACACATGCTTATCTAAATCTAACTTTATTAAAATGAAATTGAATTAAAAATTCACTCCCTCAGTCATAACACCCACACTTCAACTGCACAAAAGCCACTAGTGATTAGGTGTAGACAACATAAAAGAGATTGTTTCCATCACTGCACAGTGTTCTTCTAGTGGGCAGTAAAGGTCTACTCCAATTAGTATTCAATTCACTCACTGACACAAACATTTCTATTACATCCCATAGGCTTCATCCATTCCTAGGGAGATATAGTCAGATCCATGATGCTCCTTCACTCTGACATCAGGAGTACAAGAACTCAAGGGGTATATGTTTGATGCCATTAATTGAGGTATAATTCAGCCTGGCATAGATATTAAGTGTATCTTCAAGACAATCCTATGAGATGTTTAGCTTAATTTTGTAAAGGCAACATTATTTCTGTTATTTCTAAGTTGCTTGGGAGCCCATTAACCTCTAATGAAAATACTTGCTAACTATGTAATCTTGGAAAAGTCACTGAACACCTATAAACCTTAGTTCTCTACTTCGTAAAATGAGAATGGTTTATTTTAAACATTTTAGTACAGGTCTCCATAGATGTGAGTAAGATAATTAGTAGAGGATAAAACCTAGCATGGCACCTGGCCCATGGCTGAATTCTACTAAATTTAGATGACGCCAGTTATACTATAGAAACAAGAGGAAAATTTCATAGGAGAAGAAAAAAAATACAACTTCCATATACTTTTTTTTTTTTTACAAAAAGGCTTTAGATGGCATTTGGAAAAAGTTGGAAGTGGCTCTCTCTGTTAGAAAGCACTAGAGAATTTGACACAGCCCAGTGAATAATAACAATGTTTTTTAAGTCTCTGCCAGGCATTTCCGAAAAAGAGAGAGAAAAATAAAGACAGTGACAGAGTATGGATTGTATATGATTCCGATGCTGCTCTCTGGGCTCACGGGAAACCTTTATCCTTCTTCAATGACTTCACTTTCAGATAAACAGCTGACATAGTTACAGACACGCTGGCACCCGTCAGTATCATTTTTTTTTAATCCCATTCCTAACAGGTGAACCATGCCAATGTCACAAGCTTTCCCAACTGAGCCTCCAGGAGGCTGTTTAGAGCTCGCTGAATCCAGGGGGTGCACTCCCCAGATCCTATTACCAGGAGACTGGTGACATGCTTTGACAATCACCGCAGACATTCTGTATGTTTCTCTAGAGCTGGCTTCTCTTCAGACACACTTTTCTTTTTCAGAGCTAACCCCCTTATCTTCTAAAAGCATAAGATTGTAATAAGGATAATGCGCTCGCATGCTTCCTTCCACTGTAATATTTATAGGCTATGTTGCTCAAATACATTGCTATGGTTTGCTTGTCTAATTTTATGATGGCCTTGCTAAACAAAAATACTCTTGCTCGCTAGTGCTTACAGAAGGAGCACTTAACACCACGTGAACGATGACAGCTGGCACCAGCTGCTTTTATTAGGCACTCGAGCTATTCAAATAGAGTGCCGCTTGGTGTGAACCACAGTGGGAAGTTTTCAACAGGAGAAAGAGGTGAAGGGTTTCAGTTCCCAAATCTTGGACAACGGTCTCCAGGGTGTGGGACGGGAAAAGATATTAAAGATGATGAAGTTCATTCCATCTCTTGAGGTGACATTACATCCGACTCCCAGAGGAGTGTTGAGTGTTGTCAGTTACACATGCATTTCATCCCCAGCCACCAACAGCAGATGCTGTTAAGGTTCAATTTATTCAACAAATGATGGCGAAGCGTGTGCCCTCAACAGAAAGCATCAGTGGGCATATCAAGAACTTTCTCTGAGAGGGCGAAATACAGATCCAAAACAGGTGACAGTCATGATCGGGAGCTAAATGTAATAGAGAAAAGAAGTGCCAGGGACGGTCACATAAGGTCTTGGTGAACATCAGGCATAGGAAGGGAGACTTGACACGGTAGGTGGGATCTGAACTAGTCTGTGAGAGATGGGCAGAACTGGGGTAAAAGGAACGGTGGAAGGAAACTCCACACAAGTAAATAGCAGCAGGTGCCTGGGGGCTAGAATAAGACCGGCTGCTATGGGGCAGGGAAGGGTTCAATTGCCCCTCGACTGCTATTTTCACCTCAGCTTGCTCTGCTTGCCTGTCACAATGCAGCTCAGATGTGACTCCATGCCCCTCCGTGCCACAAGTTTCCCTGTGTACCCTGTCTGCTTTTTGTCTGGCTTTCTTGCTTTTGAGCTTTCCTGCAGGCAGAGATTATACGTATTCGGGAACATAGCAGATGCTCAGTAAGTGCTTATAAAGAGAATGATGAATTAATAGAGGAGATAATGTTGAAGAGGAAGGAAACGGGAGAAGCGGTCAAGGGAGACTAAAGAGGCAAGCGGGGGGGGGGGGGGGGATCCTTGTCTTTAATGCCTCACTCCATCAACTACAAGAGGGCAGGGGAAACACATGTACAGAATCTGAATTTCACCACGGCTAGAGTTGTAATAAAATCTGTATTTCGGGAACTAGGAGAGAGGTATGGGGCAAACTGCCACTAAGAGAATAGTTCTCCGCTATTTTATTTCCCTATCTAAAAAGTGGCTCTACATTTAGGATAATTCCATCAAGAAAAGTTGTGTTACGAATTCACTATGATGGGGAGAATGAAGTGGTCGCAAATGGAAAATTTAATGCAGGCAGGAGCTCGTCCTCAGGGCCTCTTTTCATGGGTCCCTGTACGACCATGTCAAATGCGGATCCTGAGAAAAGGCATCACAGCATCACAGCTTTCAGAACGGTGAGGATTCGCCCTGGTCTCCATCAATGCCCGCCCTCCCTCTTCTTCTCAGATGTCTCAGATGTTGAAGAATTATTTAATATCACTGGAAACAATAGTAATTTGTATTACCTTCCTTACTATTTGCTCAAGTCCCTGCCGACCACATGGTCTCAGTTCCCCCCAGCGTGTGGTTCTTCTCCAATAAACCCCAGAGTAGCAGCTTAGCGTGAGTAAGCATGGTAATTAGAATGACCTTTAAAATGCATATGCCTCCTGTCACGTTCAGATTCTTGCGCTTTACCAAGCTGCCAGCTGAAATATCATTACCACCTTTACACTGGGGTTTATTTTGGATGGGAAGACATGGACCTGTTTTTTGTTTTTGTTTTTGTTTTTCTATTTTGCTAACTGTAAGTGCAGCTAATATGATATTAGGAATGAGCTAGTAGAAGGTTAAAGGTAAACCCCTTAGCCTTGCAGCCAGGACAGCATATTTTGGGGTCGGGGGAATTAAAGGTATGCTATTATTACTGAACGACAGAAGAATTCCCAGCACATTCTTCTTGGGGGAAATTTTGAGAAATTTGTTTTCAGCTAAAAACACAGAAAGTTTCTTCCCACTAAAGAAAGCTGAATTTCCCACCCCTATCCCCCTATCCCTCCCCCCAGCACACAGTGATTTCAGCAGAGGACATATAGGCAGGACACTGAGATCAGAATCGCCAGCCAGAGGTCTGTAGGAGGCACTGGAAACTACAAACCAGACTGGCAGTGAACAGTTGTGTTTGCAGAGTCTGAAGACAATGGCACCCACATGTCTCCTTTCTGACAACCACCCCCACCCCCTTAAAAGCCAGCTGCCTCTCAGTCTCTCCTAGCACTCTGTGGATCTGCTTCATGCTAATCACACCTTATTGAGGAGCATATGTGATCATTTCCATAATTATTGGGTTAAAATCTGTGTCTCTCCATGGAGCGTTCTGAAATCAGGGGCATGAAGACCTACTATGCTCAGCACATACGTCCATCCTTAGCTCCTAACCAGGAGGTGACCCAGCAGAGATGTTCCAAATACAGGAGATGAATGAATGAATAAGGAGTGCACGAACGACCCACAATAGTAACAAAGAGACTCCTAATCCAAGCATACCAGGAAGGACAAGCAGCAACTCTCTGTCCTGTTCAGCCTTGGATCTCCAGGGCAAAACAACAACAACAACAAAAGCGCCTGGCACATAGTAGGCCCTCTGAAAAGATTTGCTGAATGAATGTGTGGGTCACAGAGGAAGATTAGCAGAGTATGGGCGGTCTCTCAGCAAGCAGGACCAAGAAGTACATCAGGACTCACCAGATAGCGTCATATTTTTGTATCCTGTGTGTGTGAATATCTCCTGACATCTGTGCGCACACAAATGTCCAGGCTGATGCATACGATTCTCATTTCAGAGTGTGAGTCTGTAATTCTCAACAGAATTATCTGGTCAAACATATAAACCTTGAGTCATTTACCACTGTCTGGGATTAGTATTATTGTTATTTTAATGTTATTTATCTTAGAGAAAGAGAGCACGCAAGTGGAGGAGGGACAGAGAGAGAGGGAGACAGAAGATCCAAAGCGGGCTCTGTGATGATAGCACAGAGTCTGATGCGGGGCCTGAACTCACAAACCGTGAGATAAATGACCTGAGTCCAAGTCTGATCCTCAACCGACTGAGCCACCCAGGTGCCCCTGTCTGGGATTATTTTAAATTCTAAAGCAGGGATAGCCCCTTACCTAATTGTTACAGGGGAAAAAAAAAATTTTTTTTTGGCATGGATAAAAGCAGGTCGCAAGCTGATGATGACATTTTTGTCATAATAAAATTAATGGTGTCCTGGACACATGAGGTATCACATGACTCAAGACTATGGGGTAGCCTGGGTGGCTCAGTCGGTTGACAGTCCAACTTCAGCTCAGGTCATGATCTCATGGTTTGTGAGTTCGAGCCCCAGGTCGGGCTCTGTACTGACATCTCAGAGCCTAGAGCCTGCTTCCAATTCTGTGTCTTCCTCTGTCTCTCTCTGTCCCTCTCCCCCTCATGCTCTGTCTCTTTCTCTCAAAAATAAATAAACATTAAATTTTTTTTTTAATAAAAGAAAAGACTATGAAGTTTGATATGTTCGTATTCTTTTGCATAACTGTCAGTGTGAGATTTGTAATGCTTCTTCCCTCTGTGTTTTCCAGGTGTGGAGATGATCTCCCACTCCACCCACAGCATATCCCAACGTTAGGAGAGAAAGACCCTAGTAAATCACGTCGAAGTGATCTAGTCAAGATGAAGCTAAACCTGGAGGGAAGATTTCAAATCTGTAACTTGAACTGTGTGAAAACATTCATCACTTGTCCAAAAAATAAAATGGGTTATGTATGTAGGTAAATTATTCAGAAGGGTGTCATCTTCTTCTACCTGTGTATGGGTTTTCTAACACCGGGCCTGCTGAGACAACACACAGCCCCATCCATTTCTGTCTCTCTTGCTTTTCACTTTAAGAACTTTCATCGTCTTGCCCTCAGTCAATCCTTGCCTTAAGTTCAAGAGGGAGGCTGTAATAATATCACATTGTTCTCCTTTAGCCCCCTAGAGTGGTCAGATGCAGCCAGTGTCCCCATTTGCCTATGGACAGAAGCGAGACATGAAGAGGTTAAGTGACTGGCTGTGTCCAAAGTCAGGCTAAAATGTAAACAGCAGGGGTTTCACCGCTGCCTGAAATCCCGAGTTTGATTCTGTTGTGACGTACATTTTTAAATTCATGTGAAAGTCAGTCTCCTCATCTGCTGAGCGGGGAAGCCAGTGTCCCCTTTGTGACGGTTACAGCAATGGTACGTGGTCATGCTGGCCGCGCATGTGAGATGGGCAGCGGGAAGGCCGAACCCTGCGCTCAGAAGTCCAGGCCGCAGCAAAACCCAAGAGGCCGAATCCAGTTTCGGGAGCTTCCTGTGAGATATCTTGGTGCAAGATAAAAATAGCACGGAACTGATTTTAAATTTAGGTTTCGCTGCAGAAACAGGTGAGGACATTTTGTCGCAAGTCAGACCTGTTTTTTCTCCAAGTGAAAACATAGTAAGGTTTTTGCTCTTTCCGATCGTGCCCAGAAACAGTGCTTACAAGGAGCCACCCGTGAATGCTTTTGGACTAGAGGAAAACAGCGCCCAAGGTGCCAGGGGCTTCGCCTCAGCAGCCCAATGAGTGGACATCAGTATAAGTGAGGGAAAAAGAAAACAAACGATTGGGACACTGGCCATGGAGAAAGGAGCACTCTTTGGAGAATGAGAAAAACAGACAGAAGGCCTTTATCAGGGTGCTGGGTGAGGCTTATTTACGTAATGCTTGTGTGAAGGGAGCAACAAAGACAAGTCTCTTTCTTCTTATTAATTTAGAAATGTTTTCCACACAGTTAAATATAAGCACTGGCTGTCAGAAGTGACTTGAGGATCTAAAATCGCCTTTTTCCCCCCTGTTTTTAATCCAGATCGAAAGTTTTTCTTGGTTTCTATGTCATCTAAAACATCTGAATTCCTTAGCCAGTATGTCTCAGGAGACAGGCTCCAAGCGCTTCCTGATTGGAAAAGACATTTTCTTACTGCAATCTAAAGCTGCACCCCTCACCTCAACCTCATGACTATAGCTCTTGGAATGAATCCTTCAGCTTCCAGAAGCCCTGGTGATAATTCACCCAGCTCGTTGTTCCGGCTTGGTTTTCTGCAGCCGTATTTCAGATCACTGGTTGGTGAGGGAACAGTCTCACCACCTTCTGATGGGACAGAATCAAGAGCCACCTTTGGCTTCGTTGGCGCTCTGTGCCTTCTGTGAATCACTGGTGCCCCGATGCCCTTCCGCACGCACAGGTAGAGAAGGACCATTTCATCAAGATAATGATCCACTTTTCTTGTAAAAACAAGGAATGAGAGATGAGGTTGGGCACAGAACAAAGAATCACTCGTTCAAGCTCACTTATTCAGGTCCAAGCCAGGTGGTATATTCCCCCAATGCCCCTCTTCCCTCTGACTTTCAAAGAGGTATAAGCTCAGTGATGGGGAGTAACTCTCATTCAATTAGCAGATGAGTAAATTGCTCTTTTCTAGATAAAAGGCACTTAACAAACCCATTCAAAATCTGCCTCGTGAAGACAGCCAGCCATTTCAAGTCACTTGTGAGGCTTCTGTATTCCCTAACCAGCCTGAAGAAACAGAGGTGGAGACTTCGGCTCTCTCTGAACCTCAGTGTGCTTGTCACAAGGCTGTGACAATGAGCTGTAAGGATGACAGCCCCTCAGGCATCCTTGGTGGTCCATCACTGTGGCCCATATCCCTTTTCTGCCTGCATCGATACAACCCGCTTCAAGATCAGGACACAAGATGAAAACACATCATTTTCTACTTTGCAATCCCGCTGAAGAATGTTGGATACCTGCTAACTACAAAGTTATAAGTAGTCAAGTGCAAGGCAAGGACAGGTCGAACCTCTTCAACCAGACCCTTTGGTCTGTAGCCAGGCTCTGCTACATAACTCGCCATGTGACCCAGACAAGGTATTAGCGTCGCTGTGTCTCAATCCTGTTCTGTACTATGGAGTTAACAGTATTACCCACTTCATAGGGTTCACACACACACACACATACACACACACAATGTTCTGGCACACAGTAACCATTTTTTAGGATTAGCTATTAATATGGCCTGTTATTCAGATTTTAAACTGTTTTGTTTGCTGCAAGTTCCCTATGGCTTTGACTTTAAGTTCTATTTTACCCACTGATGCCGATACAGCTTCTCCCACACAGGGAGACAAATGCCCAGCACCTCACCTGTTCTGAGTCCCAGGCTTAATCCCTCCACCTCACCTGAAACAGCCCTGCCTGACCTCCCTAAACACAGCCCACACATCAAGTTCTCAACATCTTATTTCCTCAGTGACATTCCCCTGACTTGCTCCGCATACCTGAATGCATGTCTCCTTTTTCTCTCCTTTAGGCAATAGGCCCTCCACCTTTCTGTGGATCGAAAAGTCAGCAAAATCTGGATTTGAATCGCAGGTCCACCAAATACTAAGAATGCGACCTCTGGCAGCTTACTAAGCATGGGTGATTTTATCCCTAAGATAACAGTAAGAGGGCAACCCAACGGTTCACAAATCTGACTGTGCATCTGAATCACCCTGGTGGCAGGGGCTTTGTAAAACTCAGCTTGCTCCCCTTCCCCAGGTTTCTGATCCAAAAGGTACAGGGCCTGAGAATATGCATTTCTAACATGCCTCTAGGTGCTGGCGGTCTGGGAGCCACACTTTGAGAACCACTCTGGCTGGCAGAGCTGCGGAGAGGCTTAAATGAAATCGTATTTAGAGAATGTTTGCTCAGTAACTGTTACATAAACTCTAACCTTTTCTTTTCCTCCATAAAATAGACTAGCATGATAAATAAAAACAGCAGAAGTGCTCTTGTTTTGATGATGGCTCCATCCCATGAGTTAAAGGAGAACACCATATTGTAGCATTTCTCACTTGAGAGTTAGAAACTCAGATTGTGTGGGCATTGCCCTTGCGATGGCTTTTCTGGCACCCAATGGAAAGGCTTTCAATTTTAGAGAAGAACTAAAACATATGCATTACCATGCAATGTAAGCTTTTTATACAGCCTACTGTTTTTAACAGACTCCCACACACAGAGTGGGTTTTTAGCATAAGTCTGTTTATGGGAGGTCATCCAAAATAATGCTTCTCCACTCTCAGTGTTTACAACACTCCAAACTCTGAACCAAGAAGGTAAGAATCTTGACCAGAGAGTTTAGCAGATGCTTTTCTTAAACGAATGTGTGTTGGGGGTGGGGGGGGGGGGGAAGGAAGTGGTTATGGAGTGAGAAGCTACATTTCATAACTTATTTGGCTGCAAGACATTTAAAGCAGCATTTCACATGTGACTCACTCATTGGAACAAGCCAATTGTTTCATTTTTAAAAGGGCTGGAGCAAAAAAGTCCCCATTGGAGGCAAAAACAAAGACCCCACGGGAAGAGCCCTGCTTCCATACCTGGCTTTGCCATACTCCGCTAGACCTCTATCTTCTCCTATGCAAAACCAAAGGTGGATGATCTCCAAGGACCTTCCCCAGTGCCATCACTCTATGAGGAAGGGATGCGGGGCAAGGCGACACGTGACCGCATAGACCCTTTGCCAGACCCCAGGAAACCAGATGAAATCAGTCTCTTTCCATCTGTAGAAAGCTTCGGTCTCATATTTTTTGGTAGGCAGGGTCACCATCATTCTAATGGCAGCACCACCACCCACAGGGTGTGAGGCTTATCTAGAATGAAAGACCAAGCTCTGACTTACAGCAGGGCCAGCAAGTCAACTGTCTCTCAAATAACACAAAGACAAGTTATGTTTCATGGCAACTGCAGCTATTCTAAGACGCATACTCCCTCCACACCAAAATATCCCTTCGCGAAGGCACCCCTGAGGACCTGACTGGTTTCATTTGTATTCCCAAAAGCTTTGTTTGCAGTGGGAAGCAGGGCAGGAGCTCGGAGACAAAAACCAGGAAAGCTGGAGGGAGACGGGATTCATTTGTGCTCACACCCAAAGGCCTCCTGTGGACTGATTTCAATACTTTGGAGCTGGACATTGAGATAGAGTTGCTGGAACTTTTCAGAGACCCTGTGAGATTCTGATCAGGAGGACAGCTGCTTGGGGGCACAGTTGGGGCAGAAGTCATCCCTCTTCCCCACACCTACACTACTTCTGTGCAGAATCTACACAGTCCCATGACTTCTAGGATTGGAAGCTTTTAGGACAGTGATTCTCAAAGTCAGCTCCTAAGACCAGCCCAGCAGCACCCTGGAATTTGATAGAAATGCACATTCCCTGGCCCACAACAATAACGTCTGAAACTCAAGGGGTGGGGCCCAGTGGTTTGGGTTTTAACAACCCCTCCTCATGATTCTGATGTGATCCTGCTGAAATTCGCCTGCACAAGCTAACGAGGCACTTGCTCCCAGGTTCATGTAAATTCAGGGTCTACAGTTGCATGAGCCAAGAAATAAGAACTGCCTTAAATTCTGTGCCCCAGGGCATACCAATCACAAGCTTTCCTTACCCAACCAGGCCCTGAGAATCAAGTTTTGGTAGAATTGAAAGACTACGGTCTTGGCACCCAAACTGATGGGCACTTTCCTAATGGGTGGTTGTTTGTGGCCCTCAGGGAGAGCTCCTCTGAACAACAACTCAATCCAAGTCATTAAGCAGAGGAACTTGAGGGCACATATGAGGTACATCTAAGGGGATCCACCCTGCAAACTAATGGGAATCACTTGGCCACAGTGGGCTGGAAGAACTTCGGAGGGAGACCAGAGCCTTCTCCTCTCTCCATGGAATCTGGAGAGCTAGCAAATGTTGGCTATGGGAGTTAACATGGCGAACATTTACATACGATCTACTGCTGTTTACTAGCCATGCAACTCAGCGCCTGGTTTCTCACACTGTCTCATTTAACTCTCAATGCAAAGGTAGATTTTACGATCTCGGTTTTGCAAAAGTGGAAACAGACACAATAAGGTTAAATGATATGTGTCGTATCTCAAGCTGACAAGTAGTGACTGGGAATTAAACACACTCTATCACCTCTCGAGGCTGCTGCCACCTGCACAGAGATTAATGAATTGCCCTCCGTGTGACACCCACTCACCCCACCTCAGACAGTGTGTCCCTGTTTGCTCCTCTAAGTTTGGCTTCACACCTTGGATCCCGTCTCCTCTTCATATTCTAAGACAATATTTGGTGATGTGTTTCTTCTGCCCTGGACTTTGGACTCAGCAGGACTGGACACAGCTCCTCGAGTGGGCTTGGTAGGATCTTCCAACAAAAGTCCTGGGAAGAGGTACTTCTTGACCTGGATCACCGGGACTTACTTCACTCAGTCCTGCACACGACTTTGAATGCCCCCTTCTAAATGGCATCTAATTAGGCAACTAACGTTTACAAAGAATTTAATATGTTGAATACCCCCAAAAAACTTTTCTACGGTGGGGCAGAAGATAGGGCCACTTGTTTAGGAGCCACAGACACCCCACAACTGCCATTTCCAGGCTAGTGTCTGCTGGGTGCAAGTCAGGGAGAGAACATTGGCAGGGTTCAACTCTGACCCACAACTTCAATCCTGTAGTCATGGAAAAACTGACATATGTCTCTAGGTCTTAGTTGACTCTCTCTGAGAAATGGGGATATTGATGCCCTTGCACTGCCAGGCTTCCACAGTTCTTACCACATCTTTTGCCACCCAAGTATATACTTGGGTATATACCTCACCCATAGAATGCCTCACCCATTCACTCAATGCCTATCTAAGGGGTTGAGTACCGGAGGGTATGATAAAGTTGTTCATGGAGCAAAGCATTTATCGGGGGTGACTTTGCTTTGTGTGGTTTAAAATATCATGTCCTGCCTCCTTTAAGTCCAAGAAGACTGCAAGAGGTAAGTGTGGATCTCGAAGAACATTGGTCTGGGGTGCGGAAAACATGAGGTTGAAGATTCAGCCCGCAAAGTGAGGTATAGTGGATGCACATTCTAGTCGAGAGGTTTAGAAAGACTATGGAAAGTGCACGGGATTTGCTGGGAATGCTCCATTCTGGCCCCACATGTGGTTCCCACAACGGTGCTCTACCTCCTTCTCCCAGTCCATCCCTGGACTGCCAGCCACTCGGCAATTTTACTGATGGCACCTCCTGAAGTCAGCAGTCTCTGCTGCCAGAACTGGGTGTCAGGCCAATCGCTCAGCCTCCTTCTTTCCAGAGAGGCCAGAAGACTTGGTAATTTGCCCATCATGGAGATGGCTGAAATGCAAACTGTTAGTTTAGGCTCCTTAATCCATGAGAATGGACCCTCCTAGCTGTTACCTAAGGCATGGTCTCAGAACAGTTTGTGAATTTGCTCATGCTTCAGGGACCCTCACGAGAGGAAGCACTTCGAATCCTGGAATGTTTGTGAATGCCACCGTGGTTTTCCTAGAGTGACTAGCACTGAGAGCCTTATGGGACACTGAGAGGGCTGGATTCTTCTGGCCAGCCAGGTCAGCTAGCTTTGAGGGAGAAGAGGGGGTACAGGGAGGGGTGGAGCAGACAACCACTGAAAGGCCAGGGGGAGGACTGAGTCTTTAAAGCCTACGAGGAAAGGGCAGAGAATTTGGCCAGGGAGAGAAGAGACTCTCAGGCCAGATCAAAGGCTGCCCTCCTTGGACTTTCCAGACAGGAGCATAGTTAAGAAAAAAACACAGCCAGGGGCGCCTGAATGGCTCAGTCTGTTAAGCATCGGACTCTTGATTTTAGCTTAGGTCATGATCTCACAGTTTGTGGGTTCGAACCCCACAGTGGGCTCTGCGCTGAGAGTGTGGAGCCTGCTTGGGATTCTCTCTCTCTCTCTCTCTCTCTCTCTTTTTATGCCCCTGCCACATCCTCTCTCTCAAAATAAACTTAAAAAAAAAAACAATAATAAAAAACACAGCCAGAAAAAAAACAAAAACAACAAAACAAAAACACAGCCAAACTTCTCCACCTTCACCTCTTCTAGCACACCCCACCCCATCCCCAAATGGCAAGTTCTTTCTAGACAAAAACTCTGCACTTGTTCTTAAATCAAGTTTAGTTGATCAACATGTTAAAAATGCAACACAAAACTCAGAACCACCTGCTTTTGAACCTCTGCCCCTCTCCAACAAATTTTAAATATAAGTTCAAGAAATAATTAATCAACCAAAGCCTTCTACCACAGTATCCCCTTCTGTTAGAGGCAATGTCTGGTAAATCAAGAAAAACGTGCCATTTACTCACTAAACTAAACACAATCCCTTATTATACAATTAACCAAAACACAATTGTATGTAATACAATTATACAGACTACAATTACACAAAAGTAATGATGCAGTATAGATGGCAATGACTTTCATGTAATCGAAAATAATGAGAGCGTCCTTGATTAGAAATTAAGGTATCATAAGAGATCCCTATTGATGAATGTTCCCTCTGTTGAACTACACTTTGCAAAAGGCTGTGCTGGCTGATGAAGTCGGATGCTTCCCCCTCATCGTTAATAAAGACTATAGGGGTGGCAACCATTCCGTGTAGTACCCTTTATTCTGAGATCGCTAAACTAGCACATTCTAATGAAGCACACATTTTATTACCCACTTATCCAGCTGGTCAAATAGAAAAAAAAAATGAAGCAGAAGAGCCAGGAAGTCTGTGTGATTTGTTGAGGATCCCATGTGTAGTGGTATTAACAGAGAAACATGCACATAAAACTCCATCAAATTATATTGGTCATTTGGAGCATCCGAGGAGACTACAACCTACAGAGCTGATTGCTGTGCTGCTCAGGAGAAACACCTGTTACTTCTCATCAGTGCCCCATGGATGGGGGTGGTTCCCTTCCTAGCTCCAGGCTGGTTCTCCGTCCATCCATCCTTCTCCCTTTTTCCTGGGTACTCTTTCTTGTAAGCAAATCTGATACCTCCCTTCCTGACTGTCACTTAGCACACGGGGCCACGTTCCATGGGCACACAAATTTCTTCATAATTCCTAACGGCCCCAATCTCTAGCCGTGTGCACACCATGTACTCCATCACAGTGACCTTCCATATCCACTGAGCTATGTTTTATTGACCCTAAGGCACTATTCATTGTTAACATATACCCTTAGTTTATATGCCGCTAAGAAAGACATGTTGCCGATTGAATGATGATGCGTCATGGATTATAAAATGCATCCCAATATTTAACAATGGAAAACAGGCACTTGGAACTGTTGAAATGCTTGCAAGCCATGATCTCTCCTATTTCTCTGCCACTCCCCATGCTACATCCAGAAGACCCATCGTACACCGCACCCCTCATCATGCCTCAGCCAAGTCTGCCCGTCCTTTAAAATTTAGCTCAGCACCAGGGCACGTGGGTGGCTCAGTCTGTTGAGCATCAGACTTGGGCTCAGGTCATGATCTCATGGTTCGTGAGTTTGAGACTCACATCAGGCTCGCTGCTATCAGCGCAGAGCCTGATTCAGAGCCTCTGTCCGCCGCCCCGCCTCCTCTGTCCCTCCCCTGCTGGTGCTCTTTCTCTTAAAAATAAACATAAAAAAAAAAAAAAGACTTAGCTAAGCACCCCTTCCTGAAAACCTTCTTGACCTCATTCTCCCCACGGCCAGGCTGAGCTGCGGCTGCCAGACGTCCCACAAATAAGGGTGCACTACTTGGGCATTTATTGCATTTTATCATAATGGCTCATTTATTCCATGATGGGATGTGAGCAGAGACCCTGTAACACCAACACATGGGTAAGCACTGCACACCTATTATTCACCCATTTGTTGAACGATATATCGACGAGGATGACTGTAACCACAAGAATGAAGGAGGTAAGTGCTAGAGATAAAATGTGGAGAGCACGCTAAGCCTGGCTGAAAACTCAGAACTGGTCCTCTTTAATTTTCCAAAGTGTGTCTTTGAAGCTAGAAATTTTAAATGTAAGAGGAGTTGGAGCCCGGAAGAAATAAAGAAAGAAACTGAACTTGTGCCGCATCTGTGGGTTGCACAGTATTAAATGCTGATTCTCTCCATGGGGGACCTGCTCTTTTCTGCACCAAAGAAGCCATGGTTTGGAGGTGACACCACAGGTCAGTGGCCCCAGGAGTCACCTCACCACTGGACCACACGAACCTCTGTTCTAGACCCTGAGGGCCTGATGTTCATCTGCCCCTGTTAGAAAGGATGCTCCCTGCTCTAAAGAATAAAATGGCTTAAGACCGAAGTAATCCCTCCCTCCTTTTTGCTTCACTCTTAACTTCAAAGTAATCAAATGTTGTTTATGCATACAATTTTAATCCTGTCACAAATTTGTATTTTGATTTAATTTGCATATCCCATTTACTGCAAGTCAACATGAAGAGAGACTCAACTAATTTAAACCATTTTTCTCTGGGCCTGAAATCCTTTCAGAAATATTTTCCATTAGGCAACTCAATTATGTCTAATGTGGCTAATGTCAGTGGATTAGAATTTTGCTTAAAGAAACTCATATTTAGAACAGTGAGAATGGGAAGGGGGTGGGAGAACAGAGGAGAAGAGACAATAATTACCTGTCTTTGATGCTACACAGATCAATGTGTAAATCACTAAAATTCCCCAGGGAACCTTGCTGAACTGAAATGAGGTCCTTGGACTGGTTATCAATAAAGATGAGCCTCATGCAGCCTTGGAAAGCCTTAATGGGATTTAAACATTGGGAATCGGTGAGATTGTCAGGGCACCCTGTGGGACAGAGAAAAAAAAATGAGGAAGAATACTGAAATGATCAGTCATTGCTTTGGCGACCTATTGATGGAGGACCTGGAGGTCTAATTGTTTTGGGGGCTTTTTCATTCACAGCAGTGCACACATGTTCGTTGGAAATCCTAGCATTCTCAAAGAAGGGACAGAATTGGTATAAAACAGGGCACACTCAATCGTTGTACGGAACAGAAAACACCATGCATAAAGGGAACACCGATACTGTAACATTCACCTGGTCCCTCTTTCTTTTCGCCTGTCGGTAAACTATCCAACCATCCAGTTGCATGGTGTATTTCACTCATCCCAAGAGGCAACATATTATAACTACTTGGGAGTTTGGGTTCTGTCTCGAAACACGCTCTAAATGCACAATTCAATTCTCAATTACACTTTCAAAGGAAATTATGGTTTGGGTAAGGATGGTGGCAGAGTAATCGTCTGGCTAATTGTTGGCATTAACAGGCTTAGTTCCTGAGAAAGGTACACACGCAGGAACAGAACTGGAATTCTGAAGCGAGGCGCAAAGCAAACGCAGATGCCAAAGGAACTACGAGCTTAAATGCACCTAGTTATAGGGCTGTAATAGCACACTGAAAGGTTAACACCGTACCTCTTTAAAGGGTGTTCCTTAAAAAAAAAAACACTGCATTACGCTGATTTAGCATAGCTTGCGATCAGGGCACTTCTCATTAAGACAGGTACACGGCAATGTAGGTATATGAGCGCTTGTGCTCCATCCCGATGGGTTTTAATAGGTTCAGAGCATATGGGAATGCAAGCTTGAAAACATGGCAATAACCCATAAATAATTGGGAATTATTTCAGCCATTTCTAATAGACAGTCACTGCTGGGCTGATGCCCAGCAGCTGCTTAACAGCTCACAGGCACACCATAAAACGAAGAGAGATTCCTACAAGTTCTAATTGAAACTGTAGAGAGAATTTATGTAAGTTGACTATTATTGCTCAGGCTCATTTTTCACCTCCCTTAAGTTTATGGTCTACGTGTGGGGCGCTCGCTTAAATGCCGTTCAAATCGCAGATAAGTCTCGGCCTTGTAAACCCAGCGCCCCCTTAACTGGGGGAAAGCCAGACATTTCGTCTTCGAGGCATTCTGTATGCCGTAATCATCGAACATCACTTTCCTCAGAAACAAATACAAGAATGCTTTTCTCTCTTTGTTGATGAGACACTGCATGTGATGCAAGAATTATGCAGTCTGTGAAATGTATCTTAGGGTCCCCAAGACCCTTCTTCTGCTGCCTTTATGCTACGTTTGCTAGCATCCCTTTGCTGTCCCAACGCAGCAGGTTGCAGAGAACACAGACCTGGGGGTGGGTCCTGATTCTAACGTTTATACAAAGTTATTTCATTTCAGCAAACACCAGTCTTACTGTCTGTGAAATGGGGCTACAATCGCCTACTTCACAAAGTTCCTGCACGAATTAAATGGCGTAAGACACACACGACATTTAGAGGCAAGGGAAGAGCTCCTTTCTTGTTGGAATCTGTTGTCCTTGCAGACGTGGGGATTCAGAGTGAAGGACAGAGGGTTTTGGTGGGGTCTTAAAAAATCAAACCACAACAGTATTGCTCTATGCTGCTTCCCTTCCAGGATACCTTGTTATGTACAATGTACTTATGCAAAGCCCCTTCTGGATTTCAAAACTTAACCGTGTGTCAGTGCCATGAGAGAAGTGATTTGCAAAGTCTATTTGAGAGACCGCACTTTGTAATTTTACACAAACACTTCCCTTCAGTTTCCTAATGGACGAAGAATTAGCAACAGGAGAACAGGCCCAGCCCACACCCGTGTTTACAAAAGGTGCAGCCCGTGTGTCTATTTGCAAGCATGTAACCCTGACCCTGCTGAAGTTCTCCAGCAGTCTGGCTTTGTTTCTCCATGTCCTAGATAAGGAAGTTCAGGGACCATCAGGGTCTTCCTCAAGGTCAGACGGCTCTTTGACATTACTCTCTAGAGACTGTTTCTATGATACAAACACATGACTAAAAAATTAGATACTAAGATTGTTAATGAAAGAAATAACTTGGGGAAAAAAACTAAATAAAACTGCACATGCATCTATAAAAAGGCAATGAATTCCTCATCATGTAGTTTTCATCCTTTCCAGTATGCCCCGTGTCTTTGTCATTGGGAATGTTCCTAGGATTCACCTGGAAATGGGGACAGCTGGACCTGTATCGCCTGCTCCACTGGAGCTACAAGTTCACAGGACTTCTAGACCTTCCCCATTTTTAGAGCCCTACTTCACGGGCATGGCCTCCAGGGATGTCAGGAAGGAATGAACAGACAGGGATTCAGACAGCAAAGCGGCAGAGTAGCCTATATGGCTGAGGATCCTGGCTGTGCCTTCCCTGCCTTCCCATCTGGATTTTTCCTTTCGCAGGTACTGCTGACTGTTGGTACACATCCTCCAAGTTTTCAGCTGACTTCCTCCTTCCCAACGTGATCACGGAGCTTGGCATGGCTACAAAAATCTCCTTTGGACATGTTACATAACACCAGCTCTTATAGCTAAAGTTTTTCTTTTTTTCTTTTTTTTTCCCCTCTGCACTGACCTAGATAGTTTATATCTGCACAGCTGTCAGAAAGTTTGCTTCTCATTATTTTGTGCTTGGGATTGGGTACCTGTGTGTGCGTGCGCGCGCGCACGTGTGTGTGAATGGTCTAATTGCCAAAAAAAAAGAATGATTAGAGCAAAATAATTGTCCATTGCATTCTCCCTCCGTCCTTTATTTTTCAAAATCTGGGGAACTTACCTCCAAAGTAGTAGCTATTTCCAGAATAAATCTGTACACGAGTGGTGTCCTGCGCCGGGGATGCTGCATCATTATCCAGAGTAAGAGTGATGCGGTCCCTTCTGGCGGTGATGCTGACTGAATGCCACAAGCCATCATTCAAGCTGCTGCCTGCAAAAAAAACAGGGAAGGCAGTAGGGATGATTGACTGGGGAGATCTGGAGCCAGCGGGGCTCATCCTCCTCACCTGCCGGGCTCCGTGCTCCACGCGTGCTCTCAGCAGCCTCCCCGTGTCTCCTTTTGCTTAAACCAAACCCCCAGCAGACCCATAAGCCTCACCTTCCCTCCTCTCTTTACCACTTCACTTCTCTTTTTTTTTTCAAAGTGGCTGAACAATGTCTGATACATTTGAGTTCAAAACAAAAGGGCAAAACACAAATTGGTCTGTATATTACAACTACAGGTGTTGCCAAATGAACTGACCTCTTGCTATAAATGCAAAGTAAAAGGTTGAAAGGAAAAACTTAAAAATGCCCATGCCTGGGTGGCTCAGTTGGTTCAGCATCTGACTCTTGATTTCCGCCCAGGTCGGGATCTCACGGTTTGTGAGTTCGAGCCCTGTGTCAGGATCTGTGCTGGTAACACAGAGCCTGCTTGGGATCTTCTCTCTCCCTCTCTCTTTCTGCCCTTCCCCTGCTCATTCTCTCTCTCTCTCTCTCAAAATATATAAACTTACAAAAAAATGCCCATGGTGATTTTATCTCTGTGTGGTAGGATTATAGGTGATTTGTTTTTCTCACATTTTCCTGCAAATGCCTTATGTTTCTTTTTTAGTAAGGGGCATGTGGGTGGCACAGTAGGTTCAGTGTCTGACTTTTGGTTTCAGCTCAGGTCATGATATCAGCCCTGTGTTCGAGCCCTGTGTCGGGCTCTGTGCTGGCAGCACAGAGCCTGCTTGGAATCCTCTCTCTACCTCTCTGCCCCTCCTCTGCTTGCACACCTTCTCTCCCTCAAAATAAATAAATAAAGTTAAAAAATTTTTAATTAAAAATAAACTATTTTTAAAGGCAAAAGTAGATGAGGAAAGCCAGATTCTAGTGATGTGCCAGGCAAAGGCCGTCTACCTTTGGAGACACGTAATACACTAGCTCAATCTCAACATTTTTCTTTAACTAATTAGGTGACACTGGCTATTCCTACCTTCCCTGAAGTCTGGCTTTATTGTCTGCAAAGATCATAATTCCTACTCTGTGTCCTTGTTAAGAGGATCCATTGAGATCAGGCAGGAAATGTCCTAGGACAGTTGGAGGCATCCTGAGTGTTTATTAAAAGGTAATTCTCTTAAGGGTGCCTGGATGGCTCAGTAGGTTGAGGATCCAGCTCTCAATTTCAGCTCAGTTCATGATCGCAGGGTCACGGGATCGAGCCCTGTGTTAGCCTCCCTGCTGAGTGCGGAGCCTGCTTAAGATTCTCTCTCTCTACCTCTGCCCCTCCCCCACTTGTGCCCTCATTTTTTTCTCTCTCTCTCTCTGTAAATAATAATGATAATTTTTTTTAAAGGTAATTCCTATCTTGTTCTTTTGCCTCAGATGTCTTTGGTGCATAACTACCCTGCCAGCCTACCTTACTAAGAAAACTGTACTGGGAATTAGTCATGAAGATGGGAATAGTTTCTTTCTAAAAAAATCTATCAGCTATTAAGACTCTGTCGGTGCCAAGTACTTGCTCGAGGAAACACAGTCTTATTCATCAGTCTGGTCACAAAGATGTGTCTGTGACAAAAGCACACAGTCATACGTCTCCACTCAGTAGACATTTCTTGTGTCTTGCTATGTGCGGAGTTGTTTTCCTCCTCTTATTGCCTCAGTTTTCTCCCCTGCAACGTGGGGGAAATGACTTCTAGGCTGTTGTGATAATTATACAGTAGTCAATACAGTAGTGCATGTAGAACGGTCCATGTCGCGTCATAAGCAGACAATGATGTTAGCTAAAACAAATGGACAGAAGAGCAACTATAAAATGGTCCCTGGATTGTGAAGTATGGAGAGTACCATCACCATGTGATGGAGAGGCATATCACATGATGTCTATAGGCTACCATTAAATGGAAGAGGCACGCAGTGAGGGTTACAATACTGTCCTCTGCGGGGCGCCTGGGTGGCTCAGTGGGTTAAGCGTCCAACTTGAGCTCAGGTGATGATCTCATGGTTTGTGAGTTCAAGCCCCACATCAGGCTCTCTATGGTGAGTGAGGAGCCTGCTTCAGGTCTTCTGTCTCCCTCTCTCCTGCTCCTCCCCAGCTTGCCCACATTGTCTCTCTTTCTCAAAAATAAATAAATATTAAAAAAAAAAAAAAGAATTCTGTCCTTCGAGTTCAGGGTAGTGGGACAGACAAAAAAGGCAAGAAAAGAACACTGCATGCAGTTTTGGGTGGAGTGGTACTATGGAAGCAGAGAAGAAAGAAAACCTAACTAATGGCATAGGAGGATCCCTGAAAGACTTCACAGCAGAGATGGTGACAGTTTAGGGAAGTTCTGAAAAGTGCAAAGAGTTCTCTACTCAGAGAGCAAGAGTCCAGGAGTCAAAGAGCCTGTACAAAAAAGCCAGGGTCTGCAATGAGAAGCGGGGGAGAACAAGAAGAAAGCCAGTGAGAAGGGATCCATTCACCCAGGGACCTGGCATGGAAAACTAAGGAATGGGTTTCCACAATTTCCTTGGATAAATGATTGTGTAAAGTGCTTTATTCAAGCCAATTCCATCAAAACCTTTGGGGATAGGACCCGAGGTATCTGCATTAAAAAAAAGAAATGTTTATTTATTTATTTTGAGACACGGAGAGAGAGTGGGGGGAGAGAGGCAGAGAGAGGAGAGAGAGAGAGAGAGAGAGGGAAGGAGGGAGACAGAAAGAGTGAGAGAGAGAGAATCCCAAGCAGGCTCTGCGCTGTCAGCACACAACCCACTGTGGGGCTTGATCTCATGAACCGTGAGATCATGATTGGAGCTGAAATCAAGAGTTGGATGCTCAACAGACTGAGCCCCCAGGCGCCCTGCGTCTGCATTTTTTTAAAAGCTCCCTGGGTGACTCTAACGTGCTGTCAGGAATGGAAACCACTGCTTTAGAACAATGGGAGGCCATGAAGGGTCTTCAGCATGGGAATGACCTAGCTGGAGGTCCACTGTGCAAAGACGGGGTGGCAGAGGACCGCTGGGAGTCAAAGCAGGAAGCACAATGGGTGGGGCCTACTGCTTGCACTGGCCCCAGAAGACCAGATGATAAGGGTCTCAGCCAAAGTAGCAGCAGTGACAATGGAGAGCAAGGGACAGAGTAAGAGCTGTTTCTGGAGGTAAAAGAAATCAGACTTGGTAAAGCCTACTGGAGCAGGTCCTAAGAAACCAGCTGGAAAGCAAGCACTGAAAATCAGAGCAGAGGTCTGCAGGGCTTCTCAGAATAGCTACTGAAGGCATGTGCCCCTGAGCCCTCATAGGGTTGGAGAAGGTGCCCAGGGAGCAGCACAGCACCAGGCTGGGAGCCCAGCTGCACTGCACCAGGCAGCTGGGTCCCATCTGCTCACAACAGGCCAGATGCAAGGGACCCCCCTGCATTTCCAGCCAGCTTCTTGGCAGCCTTGGCTGCGGCCCTGAACATCTGCTTGGGGTGAACCCAGGGGCTGCTCAACCTGGCGGCCGTACTTCCTCCCAAAAGCCAGAGTTTGGGTCCTAACCACGGGGACTCTGCTAATGAGGTAGAGGCTGTGTCACGCGTTTCCCGGCGATGAACATTTGACTTCCGGCAGGGGCATTTGGGGGGCACGGCCAGCTGTGGGTCTTTACTTCTTTTTATTCTCATTTGCATACTGATTTAAATACATTTGCATAACACAGGAGACTGCATCTGCAGACAAACTATAGACTGTTTGAGCTGGAAGAGGCGTCAGTAACTAACCCAACTTAGAGGATGTAAATACTGCCCCCCCCCCCCAGGGACCTGCTCAGCATCAGGGCTCCAGTAAGAAGAGAACGGAGGCGTGCAGAGTGTCCTGCCTAATCAGATACATCCTCTAGTCATTTCACAGATGACACTGGCCTGAGACAAGAGGTCTGACCTGTGGGAGTGGCAAGGCCAGAACACTGGCCTTTGTGTTCTGCTGCCTGGTCCCCTCCCCATCCCACATCACTGTCCATATCGCTCTCTTCAACACTGTCACTTAATGAGGGTTTGCATGGTTGCTTGTCTTTTTTTTTTTCCTTTCTTTCTTTCTTCTTCTCTTTTTTTCCCTCCCTTTTTGGTCTGCTTTTCCTTTTGGTTTCATCTTTTTGATCTTTTCCTCCATGGTCCCGAGTCCCTGTGTGAAATCTTCACTCTTCAGAGGAAAATTATGAGGACAGTGGTTCCTGAGGCTGACCACACAAAAGGCAGCACCTAGGGAGCTTCTGAAAAGACAGGTCCCTGGGCCCCACACCGGGTTAATTAAGGCAGGCTTCAGGGTGGCCCCAGGCCTTGGAAGGTTGTGCAGCCTGGGTTAGGAAACTACACCATCTGAGGTTTCAGAAGAGGAAGATGAAAAGAAGCCCGGAAAAACAAGGCTGGTTTTAGAGGAGCTGAGTTGGGAACAGATTCCAAGGCAAACGAAGTGACATATTCCCTTCTAAAAATCTGCTTTCTGCTGGGCCCTCCTTCCCACTTCATTCTGTTAATGGCTATATATGTAATATATATTTTTATAACCAAATAACACCCCTAGAAGTTCTCCAAGGTTTCGTTTCTAAGAATTCTTTTTTTAAAGGTACAGGTTTAAATGCTATTAATTGTTCACAAATTGGGGAAAACCGATGCTGTCAGAGTGCTTTCCTCCCAAAACCTCCCTGAGGTGAAAGGTCTGAAAGAAGAAAAGTTTTCAATGGGGAGAATGAGAAAGTACCACCTTTGAGGCCAGGAACACCTCGATGGGGAAATGCTCCTGGAGGTAGAACAGGGTAATCAGGGCCACTTTAGGGTGGCCCCCGAAGGATGCATAGGATTTAGGAGCCCAGGCTTAAAATGCGGGATTGGGGTTCTGGAAAGATTGGTGGACGATGACACACATATATTTTCTGACCTGCAAAGTGATGTCAAATATTTGCCATCTGCCAGACAGGCAACGGATACAAAACCAACACAGTTAGTGTAGAAAGAGGGAAACAGGCAATTTCATGTTGCTGATGGCAACGTAAGTTTGTACCTTCTTTCTGGAAGGCAAAATACCAAAGGGCATCAAAAAAAAAAAAAAAAAGCCCTAAAAATATCATACCTCATTTCCCATATTTTTTTTCTGAAGAATTAATCCTGAAATAGTACAAGCATTACAGCCAAGATTTAAGGGGAGGAGAGTTTATGAGGCCATTATTTCTAAGAGCAAAAATTCACAACTACCAGTATTTCCAACAATAGCGGGTTAGTTAAATCAAATACGGCATATTTAGTAACACGGAATATAATGTAGTCATCAAAAATTATAATGTCCAAGAATGCAAGTGATATCCAGATAAATGGAAAACTCAGGCTAAATGGCGTATGTGGTTATGGTATGCATTTTGTCAAAAATTGCTACAAAGAGAAAATACTGGAATGACATGGAATGATTAGTGTGTTGTTGTTTTTTTTTCTTACAGAGAGTACTAGAATTTTCAAAGTTTCTAAAAACAAAATGTCCAACTTTTATGATTATTTTTTAAGACTAACAAACTGAGTTGAGAAGAATAGGAAACATTTTCATCCTTTTCCACTTCTGGCCCTCCTTGTTAACAAAGCAACTGCTTCCAGGTCCCAGAATTCAGCTGAAGCCACTTGTCTAAAAGCTCCTTTACAATAAATAAAAAAAATAATAAATAAATAAATAAATAAATAAATAAGCGAGCTCCTTTACAGAGAGGGTTGGATAGACTTCTCTGTGCTTGCTTAAGACTTAACATGGAGTTTTTCTCCATGAAGGAAAAAAAAAGGCAGTTTCCATCATTGCTTGCAAATGAACTTTTGAAATACGGGCCAATTGTAAAAATAGCTAGTAACGCACATTAACAGTGCCGAATACCTGTGATGTGCCAGGCATTTTAAATGTGTAATTCCTAATTCTCACAATGGTCCAGGAGGCCCAGTTTCATGGTCCTCCCACTACAGATGCTAAAATGAAAAGCCAGAGAGGCTGTCCAGGGTCATATGGCTACTAGAGGTGGAGTCAGAATTGAAGGGAGGGGGGTGGGTTCCGGAGAACCAGCCTGAGCTCCTGCTCTCTCTCTCCACCCCTCCTAGGCCAACCCTGCCCCTGCTGCAGGAACTGATGGCCAATTGCTTCTGCAAAGTTCTATCTTCTGTCATTGAATGCAACTTTGCTTTTCTTTATTAGTATTTTTGGAACAGCTTGATTGAGATAAAATTCACGTGCCATACAATTCATTTATTTAAAATGCACAATTCAAGAGGTGCCCACGTGGCTCAGTCGGTCCAACGTCTGACTCCTGATTTCAGCTCAGGTCATGATGTCAGGGTTTGTGAGATTGAGCCTTGCATTGGGCTCTACGCTGACCAGTTAGGAGTCTGCTTGGGATTCCCTCTCTCCCTCTCTCTCTGCCCTCCAACCCCCTGCCCTCTCAAAAATAAATAAACATTTAAAAAAATGAAAAAAATAAAATGCAGAAGTCATTTTTTTTTTTTTTTAGTATATTCAGTCAGGCAACCATCACAATTAATTTTAAAACACTTGTAACGCCCGACAGAAATGTTATAACATATAGGTACCTCCTCCCCTATCTCCTCACCCCCCTCACCTCCAGCCCCAGTCAACTACTACTCTGCTTCCTGTCTGAATGGATTTCCCCGTCCTTGGCATTTCCTATACATGAATTCGTGCATCGGGTTCCCTTTTATGACTGGCTTCTGTCATCTAACACGTTTTCAAGGTTCATCCTTTGCTGTAGCTTGTGTCAGGATATTTTTATATTGCTGAATTATATACTCTATGGTATGGCTATCTCACATTTTATTTTTCCATTCACTAGCTGATGGACATCTGGGTTGTTTTCATTTAGGGGTATTATAAATAGAGTTTCTGTGAACATGTGTGCCAATTTCTGTGTAGACCTAAGCTTTCAGTTCTCGCAGTGAGCACCTTGGAGTCTGACCACTGGGTCATATGTGACTCTATGGCCAGAGCATCTCCAAAATGGCCGACCAGCTCATCTCACAAGGAAACTTCCGTTTTGACAATACTGAGTTCAAACGTTGGTCCTTGCTTTTGGTGGATCTTCTAGCTTCTAAGAATTAAAATACAATTCAACTTCTGTTTCTTAGAACGTCTACTTAGATCGGACGTGGAATTCTAGCTAATCGCCATTACTTCGATGCTATTTTTCCAGATAAGTAATCTTACCGAGCGTTTAATAAGCCATTTTGTATACTTTTTGTAATGAGAACTTCACAGCGACTGATAGTTCACATCTGATGGAATTGAGACTCAGAGCAGTTAAGTAATATTCTGAAAGGCCTAAACTTTTTTTTTTTTTTTTTTTTTTTAAGAAGAGTAAGGTTTTTCTAGAAGCAAAGTTCTTCAACACTGTCCCTGGATAATTTGGATTGGATAATTCTTTGTTGGGGGTAGGGCGTTCTGTAATACGCCCCTTATGTAGGACGTTTAGCAGCACCCCTGACTCACCAAATGCCAGTAACAGCCCCCCTACTCCCAGCACCACAAATATCTCCAGATATTGACAAAAGTCCCTTGGGTAGGTTTGGGGGAATGGGAGGCTGGGGTGGAAGGGTGGAGAATCTCCCTTGGTTGAGAATGACACATTAACTAATTTTTCAGTCTACAGAGCCCTGCTGCTCTCTCTCAACCCCACCCTATCTTTCTGTATTTCTCTTGTCCTCAAATGCCTAATAGATATTTGCATTTAGATTTCACCTTATTTCACTGTCTCTCCTGATGGTTTGAACACAGAATCTTTGGAACATCATGGCTGTCGCAGGACCTCTAAGCATCAGCTGATACAGCACAGGCCAGCATGCAGAGATTCAGCCCAGGCCAGAGGCACATCCCTGATGACTCTATTTCCAACCCTGGATATAACTTGTCACATATTTCCTTGATGCCTCTATTCACCCGTTACCCCTTGCTCAAAGCCGTGCCACTTATAATTTCTAGGAATTTAGACAGATTTCTTCATCCCTCGACACCTGCTTCCTCATCTGTAAAATAGAGACAGAATTACCCAGCTTGACTTGGAAGTTTCTAGGCTTTATCTTCTCCAGAAAACCCAATTCAGCTGATTTTCCCACATCCTGTCATGTCCACTGTTAACTTAATAGTTCAAAGGTAGTTTCAATTTTTTGTGAGAACAAAGTAGGGAATACATAAATAATTGAATAAAGCAGTCTTAAAATGTAAATCACATGGTAAAAGAGCATATTACAATTATTAGTACCACTATGCTATGATTTAGGTCCTGAGTTCTGTTTTCCTTGGATACATTTTATCCATCAATTATCAAATTTTATTAACCCTTCCCTATATGGTAGATTGAATTCATATTTTTCTTCCAATTCCTTCCCCAGCCATTATTCTATTATTTATCACCACAGCTGGGGAATTTTGTGACGACCTCCCTCTTTCCCCAGCCTCCGACTTCCTTCTGGTGCTGGACAGCCCACTACATTGAACTGTCTAAGGAGTACCCCACAGCTTGTCCTTCCAGTGGGTCATGGAGCTTGGAGAATGAATCTCAAACTGCTTAGCTTGACAATCGAATTTCCATCTATTGTCTCAATCCCATTTCCCAATATTCCTATGCAAACTCCCTACTGTAACTAAGCTAGTGCATTCATTATGCTCTAAGTGAATCCACTTACCTAATCGGTGCCTCCACTCCCAGCTTTCAATAACCAAGCCCATTTCCCTACCTTCCAATCCCCAGTATTTGTCTTAGAGAGCTTCTTCTCCTCAACTGTAAGAACAAGGAAGCATCCTTCTTTTTTTTTTAACTTTCTATCATAGGCACCAAGCACAGGGCAGAGCACATAACAAGTGCCTAATGATTGAGTGAATAGGTTAATAAACCAAGAAATGAGCAAAGCAGGTTTACCTTGACTAGACCAACACAGTGATTTCTCCATCTCAATCCCTATAACATCTGCTATCTGATCTATGCAGTTAGTTCATATTATTTATTGTGTTGAACCATGCATTATGCTTAATGCATAGCTGTAAGTCTCATCTCCCACTGAGATGAGTTCCTGGGGGTCAGAGTCTGAGTCTTGTTTTGGTATCCCCCTCAGCATCAACAGGACAGCATTCTGCCCTCTCCAAATGCTCACTGATTGATTGAGCATCTCACCAGCTGAATCTCCACTGCCAAGTGTCAGTAGCAGGGCTCTCCCTGGTGCCTGGGCCATAAATCACAGGTCAAACCTTTCCTAGTTGTTAAAGCCCAGCCTATACATCAAAGTGACCTGGATCCTGAAGACCCTCCTTGGTCAGGGTATGTAAGGAAAACATCCGGTTCTGCCATCCACTAGAGTCAGGCAGGAAATGTGACGTACTTGTGGTTGATGGTAAAGCCCTTGTTTCTGTGATATTGACTTGAATGCTCAACTCCAAAATCTACATGGTAAAAATCAAGCTCAACTCCAGAGACAGATAATTTCTCTATTGCCTTCACGATACAGCTCCAACTCCGATGTCTCTGTCAGAACGCTGCTTTCTCTTCTGACTGTCCTCCTTCGTCCTCCGTGACCCAGTCATCCTGAGCCAGCCATGGAGTCTTAGCCTCCTAGATCTCCTACTTCTTTCCTTGAATTGGAACATCCTTTCCTTCCCTCTTCGTTTGGCCAAATTCTATCCACTCTTCAAAACAAGCTGTCCTTGCCCCTGCCCCTAGAAAACCTTTCCCTTCTCACTCATCTGGCTTCCTGTCCTCCATGATCCCCCACTATCCTGAGCATACATCCTCTTGCATCACAAATGCCCCAAGACCATCTCTTCCAACTGTACCCATGGGCTCCCAGTGGCCAATGCCCCAATCCTCAGGTCTGAGCATACATACAGTGCCAGCAGAGAGTAGAAACTTCAAAACCTTCCTGAATTAAATGAAGGTAATGCAAATTATATGAGGGAATTATCAAAGCAGAAACTAGGAAAGAGCAAAGGAAGTGAGATCAGGATTGACTATTAGAGTGTAATATCTGATGTAATAATAAAAACCTAGCTCCCTCAGTTACTCTTTTGAGTGAATGGTGAGGAAGGAAGAGTCAGTTAAGAAATAAAATGATCCCACTGTCATTAATCAGACTGGAAAAAGCTACAGACGTCCAAGAGATCACTGTTTTGGGAAACATTCCCAACCTTTGCAGGATATCTCGAAGCTCAGGCAATTGCATTTCTCAGTTTCCCATAACTTGGAACACCTCATCACTTTTCTGTCTTCCGAAACTTGAACTCTGTGCCCGGCAGACAGCTTGTTGTGACAGTCACAGCCCTGTGGCTATTTATGTCTTTGCCCTTGTTAATGGGATTCTGTCATCAACATTATCTTAGCTCAAATACAGAGGCATTAATGACAACTTAATTGAAGCAGAGGACAAAGTTCACAAAGTTATCATGTTTACTTGATGTGCAGATGGTGGCTAGATATAAACAGCTTATATGAAAAAGGGTGATATTTGGGGAGCAGCTCCGATAATTGCAGGGTCGTAGCCTAAAACCATCTGGCCACAAGTAGTAATCAGGGCGAGCACTTCTATCCTGCATGATGCAGCTCTCCCAGCCATCTCTCCACCTCTGGTAGCTCTACTGGCCTTTGTCTAATTAGCACTTCCCCTGAGGGTAGCTCATTCCCAGGTTTGACACAGTAGGCAGCATATAACTGTGGTAATATGAACATTTGTTAAAAAAAAAAAAAAAAAAAAAAGTACGATTACCTCTCCTTTCACTGTTAAAATGATATCCCTCCAAATTGTTTTGGAGGTCAACCTTACTGGTTTATTCATTTAGACAGTTGCTTATATACTGGGCAAATAGTTATTGAAAACCTGTGATAAGCAAGGTGCTATACTACGCCTTGGGCAAATAGTGATGGGCGTGGCAGTATTCTGGTTCCCATGGAGCTTTATGTTCTAGTGGACAGAGAAGCAACCAAAAACCAATTAATAGACACATGATTGATATACCTTGTTATGCGCTGAATGGTGTTTTTCCCAAATTCACAGGCTGAGGTCCTTACTTCCAGTACCTGAGAATGTGTCTGTATTTGGAGATGAGAACCTTTAATGAAGTAACTGAGGAAAAATGAGGTTATATGACCAGGCCCATATCCAATATGATAGATGTCCTTATAATAAAAAAGATATAAGGTCTTATTAACTGTGCAAAAATAAGTTCCTAAGTCACCTAGTCTATGGTGTTTTGTTATAGTAGTCATAATGCGCACACACACACACACACACACACACACACGGGTAAATACTACATCAGAGAGAGCTAGAAGACTATGTGACGGGGCATCTGGCCAGCTTTGGCAAGGTTTCTTGAGAAACCATTTGAAATGTATTCTAAAAGGTAAGTGGGGTGGTGTTGACCATAATTGTAGGACTTATTTAATTTAAACACAGTCGATGTTAAATAACGATCAAAGAAATGCCCATCTAGCTGTTGACCTAGGTTATGCCACTAGAATTTCACCTTATCTTCAGTCCCAAAAGTCTACTAAGTATGGAAAATCGATAGCTGATTAAAATGGATTGCTTAATTGATATTTTTGGAATGCTCTTTCTAGAAATCTTCCTATTCAAAGCCATTATATGGAAATATGAAAGTTACAAAATGGTTGAAAACAATTGCTTTTACCTAGGGATTAAATAGGATGAGGTGAGAGGGCCTCTTCAAAATATGCTCTTTGCCTCAACTGAAAAATTCCCCTTGATATCTGGTTGATTTGTGGATCTTTGCTAGTTGTATCTCCTCTTGTGCAAGAATTCTGTTCTGTGCCTGGGTACTGGTTTTTACTTTCCATCTTCCCAGGCTATAATCATTCCATGATGCCCAGCTGTTAGGTTGAGGTCTGGAGACTTCCACTTCCATTTCCCAGGTTCCATTCAGCATGGCCGAGACTCATTGTGTAATCCCAAAAACTCCACCGAGAGCTCAATACCTCTAGTGACACCAAGGAAAGCTCTGGATAGTTTATTCCTCTAATGGAAAAGCAAAAGTGCTCTTCACACGGTTTGGCCTTACTGGTCCCTATTGTACTTGCTCAGTGACATAACCATAAAAACCCTCAACTATAGGGCACCTGGGTGGCTCAGGCAGTTAAATGCACGACTCTTGATTTCGGCTCGGGTCATGACCTCACAGTTTGTGAGTTTGAGCCCCATGTCAGGCTGTACATTGACAGTGCAGAGCCTACTTGGGATTCTTTCTTTCCTTCTCTCTCTGTTCCTCCTCAGAATAAATAAATACATTTTTAAAAATTCAACTATGAGAAAGCCTTATTCAGAGACCCTTGCCATGTCTCTGTCTTATTTTTTCTCCACATGTGATAGCTTTAGAACCTACAAGTGTTCCTCTGTTAACACAGTTTGAAGAGCCTGTACATTCTTATTGCCCCCTAACCAACACACACACACACACACACACACACACACACACACTATTATAGTTAGATTTAAGGTAGTTTCCAAAAAAAACAACTTCTCATATTGGGATCTTTGGCTCCTAACTCTATACACATCACTGAGGGTCACACACATGAACTTTCTGGGAAACCCAAGCATCTAATTCACAAAAATCACTGTATGACAAAGGTCAAGTTCACCTTTCTTACCTCAAAAAATGTATCACAATTTTGGGAGTTGAGAATCATTACCTCTGACTGGGGACTTGGCCTTTCATATCTCCAATCAAGGCCATTTACCCTATTTTCAAAAGAAGACTCTCAGGTTGATGATTTCATAATAAGGAAAAGGGTTGACATCTGTTGTTCTTCAGAAATTCATATAAAGGATTAGAAAAGGCTTTACTAATTCTAGACCAAGTCTCTCCTTTAACAAAACAGAACAATGAGGTCTAACAGAATAAGAGTTACTCATATTCTGCATCACTGTAGAGCCCAGGTAAGCTAGAGCCCTGAATTCTAAAGCCTGTGTTCAAGCTCTTTGCCCAGACTCACTTTTCAGAGAGCAGTTGACATTTTGAGAAGCACCACAGTGGAAAAAAAAAAAAAACAAAACAGATTTCAAACTTTAATGACTAAAGCCCCCAGGCCTCTTTCTTCCTCTTCTCATTCCCCAACATTCTCCCATCCAAAAAATACAAATAACATTGAAATTTCAGATCACATTAAAATAATGACAGTGGTACCAGATTTTTCTTTAGATTATTTAATGTTTCATGTGAAAATCAAAATCCTCCTTCCTAATTCTCCAAAGAAACAGACCAGGTGGCATTCTTTACCTTTATATAACTCCCTGTTTTCTTAGTAATTCAGACGAGTTTGGACAATACCAATCTCAATTCTTAGCATCTGTTTAAGAGTCTTTAAAACAGCATCTATTTCCTACATTAAAAAATAGAACATAGGGGCGCGTGGGTGGCTCAGATGGTTAAGCGAACAACTCTTGATTTAGACTCAGGTCATGATCTCATGATTATGAGATCAAGTCTTACACCGGGCTCCATGCTGGGCATGGAGCCTGCTTGTGATTCATTCTCTCTCCCTCTCTCTCTCTCTCTCTCTCCCCTTGTTCTCTCTCCTTCTTTTTCTCAAAGAAGAAAAAAATAGAACATAGTATCTACTGCTCAATGAACAGGTGTGGACTTGAGAGATGGAGTGGTCACTGTGACACATGGTAAAGAACTGGGAGTTTGAAATGAACAAAGTAGAAACTCCAGGTGTTTGTTCATTTATTTAATATTTGCCTGTATATCTCTTGTGATTCCTGAAAGGAGAAATGGCAAGTCTCACTGTGCAGCAGGACCCCTTGAAGGTAGGGATCAATGCAGCCCCAAGACTTCCATGTGGGGTTTGGAGCACAGAGGTGACCAGAATGGGAAAAGCTATACAATAGAGGGTAAAGCCTTGGGGAGAAGACAGACTCTAATTAGTACCTCTTGCTGCTTACTACCCTTAGTCCTTAGATAATCTTACTAAGGAATCAGCACTAAGCATTTATGTCATGTATACATAATGAATACTGGGAAGTATGTGTATGTTGATATGTAGATGTGGATTATTTGTTTTACACTATTACAATATTATATAGGCAAACATAGCTAAAATACAAGTCTTTTTTTAATGTTTATTTTTGAGAGAGAGAGAGACATAGAGTGCAAGTGGGGGAGGGCAGAGAGAGAGGGAGACACAGAATCCAAAGCAGGCTCCAGGCTCTGAGCTGCCAGCACAGACTCCAATGTGGGGCTTGAACCCATGAACTGTGAGATCATGACCTGAGCCGAAGTCACCCACTTAACCAACTGAGCCACCCAGGTGCCCCATAAAACGTAAGAAGTCTTAAAGAGGATGGACTCATCTTGTGTCAATCTCTTCTAAACCAGGGATCTGCCAACAATAGGGTGACCAAATAAAATGCTTAACTTTAAATACGAAATAGCTATTTACCATAACAGCCTATTGAACATTTGTCTATAGATCTTTCATCTAAAGTAGAGTTTTACATTTGAATTACTTAAACATTTGATAATATAAAATGAATATGGATGGCAGCAAGTTCCCGTAAAAAGACCATGAACTTGGGAATCCTAAGGAAAGACCTGATGTTAAACACCATCTTCGTCACTTGCACTTATTTTTTTTTTGGTTCCCAGTTTCTTCCTACCCATTTTGGTAAAATAATAACCACTTCATAAGTTTTCAGGGATGTGTTTTGTCCTGCGGCATATGACAAGGCCCAGGAGCAATGCCTAACTTGTAAGGCATCTACAATGATTGCTGATTCTACAACCACATCACTCACAATGAAAGGATGTCCTCAACAAAAGGCCACACACATCCTGTATGAAGCTCTGGAAACAGAAGTGAATGTTCCAGACATCTCTGCATGTCCATTTTCACGGGGGTTACCTTCTCTTTTAGATGGTAGAAACACCTGACCTAGTCTCAAATCAATTGCTAAGTATCTGGATTCCCTGTCCCACTAACCAAAAGTGGCTTTGCTTCTGTTTCCCAGGAGGTACCATGTCAAGGTGGCCCCAGAGAGCCTCCAACCTTACTGGGACAATGATCATCACTTTCTGATTTCTCATTTGGGGCTGTCATCCCTTGGAAAGCCACTATGATCTCAAGGACTTTGAAAATAAGTTTCCTGAGAAATGGAAGGAAAGGGAAAACTAGCTTTGTTGGACTTTTTGTTTGTTGGTTGTTTTTGTTTTGCCTGACGCCACCCCCCCCCCCGATGAGGTAGAAAAAGTCCAGCAGACACCAAGCCTAACGCCATTTCAAATTCAAAATGAAAGAAGTTCCAGTTTTCCAAAATTCAGAAACTCTTCGTGGGGAAAGAATAAAGCAAGAGTTTTCCGAGCCAGACTTCAGGAACCCAGTCAGCACATTTTTCAAACTTCCTTTTACTCGTTTCATTTTTTTTTAATTTTTTTAACGTTTATTTATTTTTGAGACAGAGAGAGACAGAGCATGAATGGGGGAGGGGCAGAGAGAGAGGGAGACACAGAATCGGAAGCAGGCTCCAGGCTCTGAGCCATCAGCCCAGAGCCTGACGCGGGGCTCGAACTCACGGACCGTGAGATCGTGATCTGAGCTGAAGTCGGACGCTTAACCGACTGAGCCACCCAGGTGCCCCTCATTTCATTTTTTGAGAGACAGGTCTGAAATAACGGATGATTTTCCCCCCTTTCTGAAGCTGGGTAACGTGACAGCTTTCAGCAGCCTCTCTCCGTCATAAACGTGTTTTAATGGACTGACATGTGCTTAATAACACAGGCAGCACCTGGCTGCTGTAGAGCACAGTGCCGCCAGGGCCTAAACTATATTAAAACTGCGTTATTGACCTCAGGCCTACAAGTCTCTGTACTCGAACATCTCACCGATTAGAGAGAGAAACAGCCTAGCACCAGCTCACATTTTTCTTCTTCAAATAAGGAGGGTTGCAGTTGAACTTCTGTAACTCTGAACATGAAAAATACTGTTTCTAAGTGATCAACTCACCTCCATTACTGGAAATTTTATAAATTTTATGAAAGTATTTCCTGTGATTGCACAAATTGGCTCCGCTTTTACGACTATGCGGTGAGGTCCCTTCTAGCGATAGGTCTTGAGTCAGTAGGGGAGAGAAATTTGCTAAAGAGCTTCTCAACACTGGGCTTAGGATTTCAGATGCATTATCTCTGTTAATCACCATCACAGCAGTCTCCTGACGTAAGAAAAATTTTTTTCCATCTCACGTAACACGCAAGCCCTGACATGGTCCCCAGTGATCCCCAACTCTTAATATCCACAGCTTTGTATAATCCCCTTGGTTCGGGCAAGGCCCAGACTTATTTACTTGTTTCTACTGAACAGAGCATGTAACAGTGAAGGAACACCACTCCCAGGGTTAGGTTATAAAAAGACAATAGCTTTTGTCTCGTGAGTTCTTTCTTTTTCTTGAATCACTCATTTGGGATCAGAGTGTTATCATTTCATGAGGCAGCCTTCTGGAGAGGCCAGGGGATAAGCTTGGAAATGGATCTTCTGAGGCCTGCCAACAGCTGTATGCGTTAGCTTGGAAGCAGACTTACTCAGAGTTGAAGTTGAAGATGAAGGTAGCCCCTGCCAACAACTTAGTTGCAGCCAGAATTGTCCAGCCAAGGTGCCCCTGGATTCCCAACTCTTATAAATTAGCACACAATTAACATTTTCAACCACTACCTTTGGGTCCAGTTTGTTACACAACCATAGATAACTAATACACTCTCACTGACAAGTGAGACAAAGCCAAGTGTATTCAGGGACATAGAACAGTAAGGAAAGGAAGTACCTTTTGAATCTAAGTTCCAGACCCAGGCTCTCCCATTGTTCCAGGGGTTCAGTGGATTTTTTTGTTCACTTATTGGCATATGAGGTTCTCCCGCAGTCTGACCTGATCTTAGGTATTAAGGCATGTCCTTTACTATTTAAGTCAATTTTTTCTAATTTATTTGGAGAACAAAACTCACAGTCCAGTGGGAAAAGAAAGACATTTAAAGAAAAATGTAATAGAGTGTAATTCAGGATGGATATTGGCTCAAAATGCACAGAGGAGGGGTGTTTGATGCAGACTGTAAAGCAGGGAGGCTTTTCAAATGATGTGTTGACCTAGGAACTGGCCTTGGCCCCTAATATAATGTGTGGAATGTGGTCTAACCGTAGTAAGCTATAAGTACTGCTTCTGGAAAGACAGGAGACAGTAAGATGACAAACAGGGAAACATGGAGAAAGTTCTACCATTCCATGCTGCAGAAACAGCAAATGAAAGAGTCAGAGTTTGGAAAAACATGACTTATCCATAAATCTATTCCATACTGCTACATATTAGAATCTATATTATATTACCAAGTATGTACTTTCCACACTTCAGCAATTCGAGGACCATTTAAAACAATATGGCCATACCTATGGGGCTCCTGTGTGGCTCAGTCAGTTAAATGTCTGACTTTTGGTATTGGCTCAGGTCATGATCTTATAGTTCATGATCTTATAGTTCAAAAGATCAAGCCCCACATAGGGCTCTGCACTGACAGCATGGAGCCTACTTGGAACTCTCTCTCTCTCTCTCTCTCTCTCTCTCTCTGCACCTCCCCCTAAATGAATAAATAAAATAAACTTAATTTTTTTTTGCTGTACCTAGATGATGTATGTATCAGTTCACATAACACCTTAAAAATATTATGTTAAAAACTTTTTTCTTAAAACTTGCTAATTTTTACTTGAAATAAAATTTGGTGGCTGTAAAAGGTCCGTGGTCATGTGTGTGGTATACAATGAAACTGCAGCCGTCGAAGTCAGACAGATTCAGGATGAAATTGTAACTCCGTCACTTATTAACATGTGATTTTGAAAGTTCCTTAGCTTCTGTGACTTTTCATTTCCTCCTCTATAAAGTACCTATAAAATACCTTCCTTGAACAGGCATGATGAAGATTCTATATAATAGATGCCAGGTCTGTCCAGACCCAGCAAAGTGCTCCGTAAATGGTCTATATTATGTCCTATTTAGATAGAAATTCTTATTCCCATGACTGGAACCAGTCTGACGAGGAACAAGGGAATTAAGAGACTTTTCAAAGGTTCAATAGATACATCTGAATTCAGTGGTGTTTTGTTTTGTTTAGGAAAAAAAAAGTTAAAAATGTTGCCTCTTCAGGGCACCTGGGTGGCTCAGTCTGTTAAGCATCGAACTTCAGCTCAGGTCTTGATCTCACAGTTCATGAGTTTGAGCTTAGCATCAGACTCTGTGCTGACAGCTCGGAGCCTGGAGCCTGCTTCGGATCCTGTGACTCCCTCTCTCTCTGCCTTTGTCTGCCTCTCTGCCTCTCTGTCTCTCTGTCTCTCTCTCTCTCAAAAATAAATAAACCTTCAAAAACTTAAAAATATTTTTTAAAAATGTTGCCTCTTCATACTTAGAGTAAATCTGTGAATACTGGGTCATCCCACATCCCCGAGCTGGATTCTATATGTTTTAGTCAGAATCTCAAACATCTGTCAACTTGGCCAAACCAGAAACCGAGCTAGTGGCTGTCAGCACACCGTACCTGTGAGGATCTCAGCTGTGCGTTCTGTCATTTTCTGAATCACGAGTCTCACGGTTCCACCCTCCAGGCTCAGCAGCAGGGTCCCCGAGCCCTCAGACAGCTCTGTGGACAGAAGCAGACCATCCTTGTTCCATGTTCGAAACTGGAAACTCACTGAGAGCCCATCAATTTGGGGGGTGCCGGGCAGCAGCAAATAACTGCTGCTGGAGTTGACAAATGTGATGGGAACAATTTGTGGTTCGGAGCAGGAAAAAGTGACATTGCCCTGGAAAACAATAAAAATCAAACATATAAAAGCCATTTTTTATTCTGCAATCTGACAGCTGATATAAACAACCACCTGGTGCTGACCTTAATTTCAGGATCATTCTGCATTCAGCTGCAAGATCTTAAAGGGAAAGAAATACGTCGGCTTTGTTCAGATGTACCTGCGAGACTATTCCCACTCCTGTTTTCTGGAGTGTTATCTTCAAGAAGGTCATCAAAGACCCCAGTTGGGGTGGGGGGTAAAGGGGTAAGCATCAACATTTTCTAAGGAATCAGACAGGAAAGCAATTACACTCATCCACTGAATAAATATGTACTGCAAGTCAACCATGGGCCAAGCAGGGGACAAAGTTTAGAGAGATACACATGAAACAAGTTTGTTACAACGTGGATGTGCTAAAAGAAGGACACAAAAGGTCCCAAAGGGGGCCTGGTAGAAGAAATAACTATACAAGCAAAGGTTTCACAAGGGAGGTGATGCTTTCCTGGAAGGAAGCGGGGGAAGGAGAGAAGTGAGTGTGCCCCGCCAGGCTTTTCAGCAAATAAGTGGCACATTGTGTGGGAAGGTTTGGATATAATAGCAAAATGGCATACCTGGGGATTACAGGGAACTTGTCATTTCTGAACATAATATGGGGCAGGGAGGGCCAGGGGCCATGGAAGAGGTCAGACCAGAAAGATAAACAGGTAGAGTTTATGTTTGCTAAGTTATCATTCAAGTTTAGAAAAATTAAAGTGACAGCCACCTGATTTCAAGCTATGAAGATTTTCAGCAGCATGGGTTGCGGGGCGGGGGGGGGGGCGGTGGGAAGACTAGAGGTGGGGAATACTAAGTGTGCATAGACTAGAACCAGGAAGACGCAGAAGAAGATTATCCTTTGCCTAAGTGAGGGAAAACTGGTCCATGTTTATTGGAGGATGATTAGAGGATGTGTTTACATCAGGCAGTTACAGGAAAATAAAAAAAATGTTCCAGAGTCACTTCTGGTAGGTCAATAAAGAGAGAGCCCGGGATACCTTATAAATTGTGAATAGGTGTTATGTTATGAAAGCCATTTGGAATTTGTATTGCAAACCCAGCAGCCAACCACATCTTAGTTTCTATCCCTACCATTTGTCTCTTTTAAACTCCAAACTAATCTCCACAACAAAGCAGCAGGCTTATTCAGGTAGCATAACACAATATTCTCATCTAAATAGTCATGGACACATCACAGTTCCTGCAAATCTTTCCTTTCAAGGCTGTGAATGGTCTGTCTTTGCATGATGCTAGGTTCAGCCTTCTAAAGACACTCTTACAGGCACTTACACACTAAAAAAGACAGCGATTTCCAAAAGTGGGGGGAATGCCCTGCCTTAATTGGCCGCCTGAGTTCACCTTTCCACTAAGGTGGCCAGATAGGGAGGTTAGATACCTGGGGCAGCCCCCAGTACCACAGCAGGCGAATCATTCAACTCTCAAATCCCCATAGTCCAGGAAAACATCCCTAGATCCCAGCCAGGCCTGCTAATGATAGTCTTACATTTCTGAAGGCAAGCAGCAGCCTCCAAACACTGCTACCAATAGAATGTTTCTGAGGGTCCGCTCATCAACCATGCCGCTATGAGCATATTCTTGCACTAATCATTTGTTGTCGTTGTTTAGATGTTTCCTCCTCTTTGAGCTAGATCTCCAGAAGTTAGTTAATGGGTCAAAGGGTAAGGCCTTGATATCCATCAAGAAATTGCCTATGGCTCACACTGCCCACCACACCTGGCAATAGACTAAGCACTCAACCATGTTATCTCATGTGTTCTGCACGGTAACACTGCCTCCATTTAAAGAATTCACAAACCGGGCGCCTGTGTGGCTCAGTCGGTTAAGCGGCTGACTTCGGCTCAGGTCACGATCTCGCGGTCTGTGAGTTCGAGCCCCGTGTCGGGCTCTGTGCTGACAGCTCAGAGCCTGGAGCCTGTTTCAGATTCTGTGTCTCCCTCTCTCTGACCCTCCCCCGTTCATGCTCTCTGTCTCAAAAATAAATAAACGTTAAAAAAAAAAAAGAATTCACAAACCAGCTTCATGAAGGAAGGTAAGAAGTTTAACAAAAGCCACCTGCCTCCTTAGCAGGGACAACAGGACTCTGTTTGTCTGCTTGTCTGACATGGAAGGATCTCCTTTCAGCCACCATCTTTGATATGTTCTTTCTCTGTACCAGGTACAACCGTTCTAAAACTTCTACCCATTTGCTCATGATATCCATTGTTTGAATTTGCACATTTTAAAAATTTCTCGTGGCCTTCTTTTCAAGAATGAAAACATCCCCACTGATGGCCAACTGACCGAGGCAAAGCTGTCATTTTGGAAGGAGCAAAATCACAAACACTCCTCTAACAAAGTTCAGAGACAGCAGTCCTTTTCCTCCTCTTTTTCTCTTCCTGAAGTCAGTATCCCTCCTGTGGTAACAAATTTGCCAGAGCAAGGCTGTACCTAAAGTTGGAGGCTATGCAGAAAGGGGAACAGTTGGGGGGCAGTGATGGGGTGGAAGGTAGAAGAGTAGGAGGTCATACCAATGTCCCTGTTTCTCCACTGGTTTACAATCCGATGTTGAGCTCAACCCAAGCCATCCTCTGAGTGTTCTATGGATCCACAGGCATGGGGATGGGGGCCTAAAGAAACTGTGATTCTCCTCTGATCTGATCAGTTCATTCATATCTGACAGGTCTGGGAACCCCCCTCCCTCAAACTCGCTTCATCTACTCAGTGTCCAATGGACCTCAGCTCAGATGCTTCTGAAATAGGCAAGGGGACTCAGCAAGCCTTGAAGGACACTCAAGTGTTCCGGCTAGTCTCTGGTAGCAAAAAATTCAGATAAATGCCTCAGGGATTCTCCCCAGTTAAGGTAAGGCCATGTGCAGTGATCAATACTGTTGACATGCTCAGGGAGCGGGACAACGTTGAAATGCTTTGAGGTGTCCCTGGTTCACTACAGGTCACACTCCTCCACAATCCTTCACACTGTCCTCGGTTGCCCTTTCCCTGGGGCAGCTGTGTGAGTTATCCAAAAGCTCCCTGCTCTTAGAGCACAGCCCTGCTCAGTTCTCTGACGGCAAGTCCAAAAACAAACAAGTAGGAAAGAGATGGGAGTAGACTGGAAATGCCTGCAAGTGAGTGTTTCCAGCTCAGCTCCCCATGCCACAGCTGCCATGTGCCATTTCTGCGTATAATCCTGTCTCAGTCATGCTTGCTGTTGGCAGAAATGCCACAGTGTTGAGAAACATCTATACCAAACCCCACCCCCATCTCCCCAGTAGGGAGAAAGAAGAAAAAATCAGCTAAATGCACAAGTGCTACTTTTGAAGTCAGAATGGATTATTTCATCTTTCTCAATAATGCCATTTGTGACTTTGGAATCCTTCTCAAGGCAGCATTTGAGGGAGTCCCCGCCATGATTTAGAAACAGCATGAAGGAAGGCAATTCACTTTAGAACAGTGTCAAAACAGAAAGTGGCTAAAAGTCTACAGATTGTATTCTACCCCTTCGATCTATCAATTCAACTTTCATTCCATCTCCCTCCCCACCGCCCTGCCAAGAAAGAAACTCCATTTCTCAGACTCTCTACTCCACTGCACACTGAATTCATTGGAGAATTCAAGAACCCTTCACGATTTCTCAAGCACTGTAAACCAATGTGCTTACACATAAGTTATAAACGTGATCTTAATCCTTTGCAGTAGTCCTTAAATGTACATTTTGACTGACAAGTATGGAGCATGCCATGACACAGGAGTGCACTGTGGCCAAATCTTCACGATAAATCGGCCAACCCTGGCTCTGTAGATAGGATTAAAAGGAAGTCAGTAACACTGCCACGGGTCCCTTTGCCCCCTCCCTAAGTTACAAGACCTGCAGTGTCCTTCATTGTTCAAAAAAGAAGTCACTCTATGTTGAAGAGGCTAAATCCTTGGTACTTGATGTATTTCTCCTGGCAACTCCACCATGCCCTGATTGGATGGTGACCCTCCAGAGGCTGCCAGTCAAGACTGTGGTAAGGCCTCCCCAAGGCAACAACTGCAACAGGGAGCTGGAGCCCCTGAGTGAGGACCTCACTTTGTCCCCAGGATGGCAGTTCTTAGTGCCCTGTGCTTTCACGTTCATATAAGCCCATCCTCCAAAAGGTGAGATACCCAAATATGCTGGAACCAAGATAGAGCAGGTAGCTGTCCATTAGAGACCCCCCAACAATACCTATGTTTCTTCTCAAGGATCCACCATGGCCTTTTCTTTAAAATCCTTAAAACACAGACGTTCCCACCCCACCTTTCTCACACAAGAGTGATCTCTGCAGATGGAACACTGAACTTTGAAACCCTAAAGATCTGTTCATAGGCCATACTAGAGAGACTTCCCATATCTGTGTAAAAACAGTGTTTCGTACCATAAACAACAAGAGCTGGCACTGTCCCCTGTCATGAGCAGCTTTACGGCCTCCTACAGATGGTCATGACTTGAAACCCAAGAACCAAGTCTGTGTCGGTGAAGAAAGCAAACTCTTTTCATTGATTCATCCTCCCCAAGGAGGCCCTCCATCCAGAGGGCAGAGAAGAATCTCCACATCACTAATTGCTACAAAGAAGCAGTGCATGATCTCACACAAAGGAAGCCCATCCTAATCTGGAAGGTTACGACAGGCTTCCTCAGGGAGGTGACATTGGAATTGAGATTTTACGGAAGCAGAGGAGAAGCAAAGTCGAGAGTAAGGAAAGTGTTGTTATCTGAGTACAGAGGGAAAGCATTTGCGAAGGCCGGAGGCAGGAAGGTGTGTGGCATAGTCAGGGACCTACAAGAAGGTCAGCTGACTGCAGTTCAACAGCCAGCACATCAGTAGGCAAGATAAAGTGGAAAGGACACAAAGAGACACAATCGTGTAAGCCTTTAGACCATGTTGAGCTACTAGAACTTGATCCTATGGAACCAAGACAATGGGAAGGGGGTGAAGGGGAAATAGCTGTAGAGTCTAGGATAGATGCATAGTCATATTGTGCCTCAGATGCATCCCTCAGGGGGCTGTCCTTAGTGAGTGGAGTGTATTGTGTGCAAAGATGAGAGGTCAAGAGCCATATTTCAGGAAGCTCTCAATCACAGTTAGTAGACTACAGCAGTGAAGTGCTTGTGGAGAGCTCCATGGAGAATGGCAAAGGGGGAGAGGGAGAAAAGCAAACAGGTATTTTGTAGTCAAATTGATAGGAGGTGCTGTGCCGGGTGAAGGGGCAGGGAGACCAAGCATAGCTCCTACTCTCCTCTGCTTGAACAACAGACTTCAAGTAAGTAAGAGCAGAGATGGCCCTTAACTGCTGACTGACTGCCACCTGCCATGGCTGGCATCCACCCCCAGTAGAGTGTGAAGACACACTGACAGCAAACAGAAGTCCTCAAGTTGACCCATCCAATCAATTTGTATAGTTACTATGGCAACTGCCCCCTAAACACATTCCATGCCTTTCTCCCTCCACCAGGAATGGCTTCCTCAGGCATCGGCACCCAACTTCCCACTCCCTCCTTCTTGGGCCACATATCTGAGCCCCTTCCAGATCCCTCCATCCACAAGGTGGCTGCAATCTCCACAAGCTTTCATTGGTCTGTGTACCATACCATTTATCTACATATTTACACGTGTGTTACCATACATCTGTTACATCTCTTATACTGCCTTGTTGTAATTAGCTACTCTTGAATACCTGGCTAGGCTTGACGCATTAATACATTTGTAATTAGGTACAGAACATCTTCCGAGGTAAGTCACTTATATAGTCTTAGTTTTCTGTTTTGTAACCTGAAGCCTTTGGCCTGGATGGTTCTAAGGTCCCCACTGCTTCCCATTCCTAGGGTCTCTGAGATGGAGTGCACCCACATCCTCATCATTTGTCCTCTTTAGAGGGGGGAACAGGAGTCATTTGGATGATTCCTATTGTTGGCATGAGAAGTGCAGCCAAGTGTTTACATTTTAAAATACCTTTCTTTAGAATGATTCAGGGCATAAGGAAGGACACCTCGTCCTTCTACTAATTCTTCTAACTGCAGGGAAGAAAGCACAAGCCTCCAGAGAGGATGATGTATATTACAAAAATAGTAAACAGAAAATTATGGTGTTTCATATTTTTAAAAAGAGGCCCAAAATTTTGTTTTATTTATTTATGTTTTTAAAAATGAGGCCCAATTTGGGGGCATCTGGGTGGCTCAGTCAGTTAAGTGTCCAATTTTGGCTTACGCCATGATCTCGCAGTTCATGAATTCACACCCTGTGTCAGGCTCTGTGCTGACAGCTCAGAGCCTGGAGCCTGCTTCGGGTTCTGTGTCTCCCTCTCTCTCTGCCTCTCCTCCACTCGTGTTCTGTCTCTCTCTCAGAAATAAATAAACATTAAAAAAATTTTAGGGGCGCCTGGGTGGCGCAGTCGGTTAAGCGTCCGACTTCAGCCAGGTCACGATCTCGCGGTCCGTGAGTTCGAGCCCCGCGTCGGGCTCTGGGCTGATGGCTCAGAGCCTGGAGCCTGTTTCCGATTCTGTGTCTCCCTCTCTCTCTGCCCCTCCCCCGTTCATGCTCTGTCTCTCTCTGTCCCAAAAATAAATAAACGTTGAAAAAAAAAAAATTAAAAAAAAAAATTTTAAAAAATTAAAGAAGAGGTCCAATTTTTAAAACCATACTTCACATGATATAACAACCAACTGACTGACTATTCCTCTCCTTAGTTCCCTCAACACAAAAAGCATCCATAAATACTTTACAAAGAAAATGCTGGGTTAACATTTCACTGCACCAGGATTTATGGTGTTTAAAAATTTCTTGAAGATAATAAAATAGGTGAAATTATATGTAACCTGCTTAGCTTGGTGCTGATCCAAGGGATATACAGTGAAAATCAGAAGAAAACAACGAGCAAGAACACAGGTGCTGAACAGCTACCCCCTTTCCAAACGAATCCCCATCATTCTGCCACAAGACCAGAAGTTAGTGAAAAGCTGACTGAATTCCAAATAAAACCCATCCAACTAAAACCCTTCTTCCCTGGTGGAGGGGCCTGTCGAAAAGGAGATCTTACAGTAATCTCATAATTACTGTGGTCTCCTGAACCTGTGAGTGAGGAGTGTCTATACATTTAAGTCTTTGTCATGTGATCACAGAATGAATCCGATGAACTGTCACACACAACACTTCTTGTCCATACAGAGGGACAAACTTCAGAAGATGCTATTCTGTCATGGACACGGTGGAGGAAACACCATCAAGGTCTCAATGTGAGTATATAATAGATGGAACAGACTGAAACGCGCTGAATGATGAGCTAATGGTCTCTGGTTTGCCACACATTGCTGAATATGCAGTCATCATCTTTTTCCCATTGGCCACTGGGTATTTTAGCCAGGACTCAGACAGCACAAGGCGAAAATGCCATGGTTCACCAAGGTAGAATAAGAAGCTAACAAAACTGAGAAGAAAGACATGAACAAATGACTTAATCTGTGCCTATTTCGCAGCTGTATTATTGAACATAATCCTATGCTTATTTTAGATGAGGTCATGGACGTACATGACATGGTTCAGATCTTAGTAGCCCAAGCTAACTGTGCCCGAGTTTCTACCTAGGTGTTGCCTTTACCTTATCTCTCTGCTAAGGGATCCACTTTGTTTCAAGATAGTTCCTTACTTACTTGTGTTGGCTGCACAGACCACAGGTTATGGCTAAAGGGGCCACCAGTGATGGAGTGCACATAGGCATTTTTCAGTTGTGGGCATTTTCTTCCAGTCAAACTTTGGCCAGTGATGACTGGCACCATCGTTTTCTAGTTCTCTTGATGTGGCAAGTGCCTTATTTACTGACACATTTCACTACCCAAAGAGCTCTATTCCTGCCTGTGATAGTGATTCAAGCCATTTGGCTATTTTGTGGAAGGCACCAGAAAGTTATCTCCTGCTGCTTTAAATTACAATCTCAAAGAAGTCATAGATACAAGGCATGAGAGGAGCCTGCAAGGCCAATGGCCTCTAACTGATTCCCAATCAGGCTGTTTGCCACTACTTCCTGAGTCTTTTCTAGGACTTCATTCCACCCACTAAATGCTGCTCACTACCTGACAATAAGGCCCTCACCTGGCCTGGAGTCAATGGGGGAGAGGAGGACAGAGGAAAGACACTTGCCAGGCCCTAGTCTGGGATCTACTGGCCACCAGGATGTGCAATGGAACGGAGGCAGTTGGGATGCTGTGGTCTTCAACCTTGACAGATGATTGGAATGGTCCCCCATGGAGGTGGCAGGGAACTGCCCCAGGGCACACATTGTTCACTCACCCCCCTAGGGGCAAGCGCACACTTTGACCAAGCCTCTGAAGTGGGGGTGGGGTGGCGGTGGGGATTGGCTTTAGCTGGAAGGGTGGTGCGAACCAGAAAACCATCTACCAGATATGGGACCCAAGGCTTCTGGCCCTGGGGACACATAGCTGTCACTCATCTGAGAATATCTCTGTCCACCTCTGTCCACCCCTGCAGAAAAAGAGAGGGGAAAAGCAGAAAGCATTCAAAGAGTAGACCAGTCTTTATCTGTTGACAAGAAACCTGCAGTCATTGATGGAGGTACAGTGGGAACAGAAGTTGACCAAAGTTAGGATGAGTCTGCATCTAGTCTGGGGAACAAAGCAGCAGTTAGATAAAGGGACTTTGTGAGTAACTAGGGGAGATGGAGATTGGTGACCAGTCTACTCCCACTGGGACTCTTCAAATGTCACAGCCAAGTCCTGGTATGTCCCTTCCTTTGGTCCTGAGTAGAGACGATATGTCAGGAATGGCTGTCTTGCTGTACCAGAAAAACAATATTTTTAAAGTTTATTTATTTATTTTGAGAAAGAGAGAGAGAGAGAGAGAGAGAGAGAGAGAATGAGGGGGGAGGGGCGCAGAGAGAGAGAGAGAGAGGGAGGGAGAGAATCCCAAGCAGGGTCTGTGCTATCAGCACAGAGTTCATTGTGGGACTTGAACCCACACACTGGGAGATCATGACCTGAGCCGAAATCAAGACTTGGATGCTTCACCGACTGAGCCACCCAGGTGCCACCAGAAAACCCAAGTTCAGACCTCAAGGGAATAGAGCAAACCTATCCTGAGGTTCTGCTTACCTCAACTGGTTTTAGAGGATCCTAAATGTGCACTTCTAAGGGTTATACTACTGTGCTGAGCTGTTATTTACAAAGCATTTTCATTGTGGGTGTTTGTTTTGTTTTTAATCATCATCCAGACATCACAACACCCTGGTGAGCAAAAAAATACAGCTAGCAGTGCAAGGCTGAGTTTCAATCACGAGGCATCAAACAAAGCCAATCAAGCATTTATAAGCTGGGGGAAAATGATCTTGATTCAATCTAATTTGTGGGGAAAGATTTCAAAGCCAGTTCTTGATTTTCCAAATGAGTACAACCATTTCTAATTTGATTTGTCTGAGAACTCCCAGGACTGACTGGTGTGCTATCAGCAAATGTAGAGGAAAGAATGTTCTGTTAGCTAAAGCTATCTTTCTGATTCACAAACTTAGGAGGAGCAAGAGGCCAAATTTAGGGTTGTTTGTTTGTTCGTTTATATTTAGACAAAGATAAGCTCCGTTGTCTGTTTGTTTGTTTGTTTGTTTATGAGAGATGTATTAAATCATTCGCATGGGCCAGGCTCAGTCTTAGTAGCAAGGACACAGCCCAGGAGACAGGCAGGCTCAGAACTTGCTCACTTGGAGCTCACACTGCACCAGGTGGGGGACACCGAATGTGTCATCGCAACTACGATTAGGTGCCAGGAGACAGAAGTTGAGGTTGCTGGGACAGCATGTGAAATGGATTCACAAAGTACCCTTTGAGTTGGATGACAGGTGGGAAGAAGTGGGAGTGGGAACAGGATTGGTGTGAATGGTGAGAAAGAAGAGGAAGACAATCCTTGGGAAGAAAGTCGTGATGCATTCTTGGAATTTAAGGGAAAGGAGATGCTTGGCATTAGGCTATGCAGGCAACATTTTGTTTCTGCCAAAGAAGGCCTTCAAGGATGGAGATCATGTTCCTTGGGTTTCATCTGGGGGATACCCAGGGAGAAGCATCTTTACTATTGAAGGGAATGTCCCATTTGTGGGTGTGCTGGCAAGCGGTTCCCCACATGGCCCTCTTCTCTGGCTTTCCACGATCTGGCTACATGTCCGTATCAGTGAACAGGGACCAAGTGAGAGCCACATGCTGCTTTTGGCCTCAGACATCCACTCTTGACTCTGCCTCTCTTTTGCCCCCCACCCCACCCCAAGACTACTCGCTCCCAATTTCAGCTCCTTGGCTGTGGAGTCAGTGTTAGTTTTCTGCCTGTGTGTGTCTCTGTTTCTGGCCCCATATTCCATGCTTCTTCTCTGTGTGTCAAAGGTGAATACCCCGACTTGAGTTTCAGTTTTTACAAATAGTGGTGCTTTTGCTCTAGAAACAAACCCTAGGAGAGGTCCTTGCGAACTGCGGAGTAGAAGGGAATGACAGACCCATGACTAAACTGATAACCTCTTACTTTTAAGGTAGAAGATAAAGTTGTAACTCTCCCTTGAACACACTTGAATTTCTATTTCCAAATATTGTACAAAGCTATTTGGAAATATGGATCAAGAAGCTTAAGAATATTAATAATCCTTTTTGACACTTTACTTCCACTTCTAGAAATCTATTTTGAGGAAACACTCTGAAATCAAACCAAGATTTACACACTACGCAACCATCATTTATAATAATAAACCTGGCTCTAAAATTAAAAGAACAGTTACATCAAGTATGGTATCTTCATATGACATATTATTTTGCCACCACTAATAACAATTTTTTATGGTAAGCACGACAATTGCTTTTACTACAACATCAAAAGAAATGAACAGGATACAAATTGCACGTATGAACCAGATAAAATATAGCTGGATAAAAACGTAGGTATAGAACAGAGGCCCCTTTGCTAAATAGTGACTCCAACTGGGTTGTGGAAGTGTGGTGATTTTTATTTACATAATTAATTTTTCCCCATTTCAAATTTATTCGAAATGAAAAATTAATACTTTTTCTTTTTTTTAATTGTTTTACTGTTTATTTTTGACAGAGAGAGAGAGAGAGAGAGAGCGCGCGCGTGCGTGCACGCATGAGTGGGGAAGGGGCAGAGAGAGAGGGAGACACAGAATCCGAAGCAGGCTCCAGGCTCTGAGCTGTCGGCACAGAGCCCAACGTGGGGCTCGAACCCACGAACCATGAGATCATGACCTGAGCCGAAGTCGGACACTCAACCAACTGAGCCACCCAGGTGCCCCAAAATTAATACTTTTCTAATAGAAGTTTTAGTTAAATAGTTGTGCAAGTACTATTGGAAAGTTTTCACGACAATAATACTGTGGATTAGTAACTGCTATCAAAGGCATCAGTGTGGATTATTGAAAGAATGGAATCTAAGCAGGGATAGAAGCAGCTGGTAAAACCCAATGACTACTATTTTTCAAATGATTCCCACACCTGAATAATTTCAGAATTGTTTGTCCCTTCTACTATAATCTTTAGGTTACATGTCTACTGAAGTAGGCACATGTAACAAGTCATTACAGCAGGACAGTCAAAAGAAGGCGTCGTGTGTATGTGTGTGTGTGTGTGTGTGTGTGTGTGTGTGCATGTACATGTCATCACTTTTTCCTTTTGAGTGAACTTTCTTGTACAAACTTGGCCCACAACCAAAGCAACTTTCTATTCCACATGCATGCACATGGTGCTTTTCTAGACTAAATTCACGGAGGTGAGAAACAAATGAAAACACAGTATGGGCTTCGGGCATCCTGGGTAGAGACTGAAAAGCAGCAAGGGCGTGCGAAAGGGAAGTGCCACTACCTGGCCTGGAAAATGAGGCAAATTCATACGTCAATAATGAATACATGATAAAAATCAGCTGCTCATTTTCCTCTATAAGGATTTAGAAATAAGAAGAAACGTATCTAATTCTGATTATCGCTGCTGTCTCTGAATAGACATTTTAAAAGTTTTCTAGAAAAGTAACTTTAAAAATTAGAAGCTGACACTAGATTACTCCTATTTGGGGTGGTGAATACCAGCACTAACAGAAATATAATGCAAGCCACACACGTAATTTAAAATTTTCTGCTACCTATATTAAAAAGAAAGAAGTAAAATGAAAGAGATTAACTTAATTTTTAATTTGCATATTAGGTTATTTAAGTCAATACATTCATATTATTTAAACATGAAGTCAATATTAAAATTGAGATTATATATTTTTTAACCTTTCCAGCTCATCTCAATTTGCTCTAACCACATTTTGAATGCTCCACAGTCGCACATGGCTAGTGGCTACCATATTGGACAGCATAAATCTAGAGTGCCGTTATAATGGTGATGATAGACCTTGATGCCAAAGTAGATTCTGCACCACTTTTCATATGAGAACTCTCCTATACTGACTTTTATTGTTCAAAGAGATTTGGGCAGAGATCCCTAGTTCCCTACTCAAAATCCATTCTCCTTGCCTTTCCTGTAGTGGAACTCTAATGAACTTGAGGCAACAATAGGCTCCAGTGGGTGGCTACATGTCCCCACTCCCTCTGCAAATCTGTGTGGCCAGGTGACTTAGTCTGCCTTTGAGGCATGACAGGGCAGAAGCATTAACTGGGACTTCCTGGAAGCCTCAAAAAGAGCTGACTCAGCCAGCAGGGATATTCCTTTGGCCTCTGCTTTTTCTCCTGTTTGGCAGCTTTGCACGTAGGCACGATACCTCAAGTTCCAGGAGCTTACTGGGACCCTCAGGATAAAAGCCACAGAGCAAGTATGGCTTGCATGAAGGATGGAATGATCTGGGTCCCTAACTGCTTCCTGAGGCTTCTCATCCCTCCGTTACTGTTTTGTGGAGAGGGCAGAAGAGCTTATAGATAACTCATACAAGCATTGCCAGTGGTCTTAAGATAATACCATTTGAAGCAATTGTAACGAGCTGAATTGTTCCTCCAGAATTCATATGTTGAGACTCTAATCCCCAGTATCTCAGAATGGGACTGTATTTGGAGATGAGACCTTTGAAGAGGTGATTAAGTTAAAATGAGGCAATCAGTGTGGACCCTAAACCAATCTAACTGCTGTCTATAAAAGAAGAGGGAAATTGGACACACAGAAAAACCATTTGCATGGAGACACAGAGGAAAGGCCACGAGAGGACAAGGTGCCCATGTGCGAGCCAGGAAGAGAGGCCTCAGGAGAACCCGAACCCACTGACACCTTGATCTCAGCCTTCTCCTCTCCAGAACCTTAAGACTATCAGTTTCTGTTAAGCCAAGCCAATCTGTGGTGTTTTGTTATGGAAATCCTTGTAAACTCATACAGTGAGAGAGGGCTGCTAAATAACTCTCCTTAATGAAATCTTTGCCTTGAGAGGTATTTTAGAGATGATCTAAAGAATGTTTCTCAGTCACAGCACCAGAAAGAAGAAATCAACTGTAGAGTTTACCCAGCTACCTAGTAACCCAGTTGGATGGAGAAGCCTCATCTCCTGACTCATACAGTGAATCTAATTAGGTCATGCTGCTGCCGCTGCATCAGGGACAGAGATTATTACTGGAGGTAGACAGCCCGAAGATCATCCCTTTTTGAAAGAGAGAGAGAGAGAGAGAGCACAAACAGAGAGACAGAGAGAGAGGCGAGGGGAACAAGAAGCAGGCTCCGCGCTGATAACAGCAAGCCCGAGGCAGGACTCGAACCCACAGACTGCAAGATCATGACCTGAGCTGAAGTCAGACACTCAACCAATGGAGCCACCCCTGGAAGGTCATCTTCTAATTCTCTATCTCAGGTGGCTAAAAGGTAGGTGGTGCCAATGATATCTTACTTATATGTGAAGATCACTAGGTATACAGAGGAACAGCCTCCCCTCAGAAGGTGCTTCCACCCTCCAATGTTAAATAAGTAGACATTCTCACTGCTAACCAGACCCTGAAGGTCTGGATTGGTATAATCATCCCAGCACAAATTTAAACAAATACTTATTAAGCATGTACTACCTGTAGTATGCTAGCTTCCTCACTGGGAATTCAAATGAGTCCTTTCTCCTCTTACAAAAAAAAAAAAATAATTCAGTTATTCAACTTCTGTTGATCACCATTTTCATGATGTGATGTTACTTTAGCTAAAATTTAGAAACCCAGTGATTAGAGCAGGGTAGAAAATGTACATAACACATATCACAGCAAATGAACATGGATTTGGCATCAGAAAAGCCAGGGAGAGAGACTTCCTAGCTATGTAACTTGAGAAGTGACTTTAAGATCATTAACACTCATGTTTCTCACAAATAGTTGTCTACTTCCTAGAGTGACTTCAAGGATTAAAATAGATAAGTGCAAAAAGCAGTTGACAGAGTATCTGGCACATACTAAATGCTCAGTAAGTTATTATTTTCATTACAGACTATGTTGATGACAAGAAAAACAAAATAAGTTATATGAAAGAATATTCCTTTTTAAAAAAAGAAGACTGGAGGGCAGCCTGGGTGGCTCAGTCGATTAAGCGTCCAACTCTGGGTTTTGGCTCACGTCGTGATCTCACAGTTTCATGAGTTCCGGCCTCATGGTGGACTCCGTACTGTCAGTGCAGAGCCTGCCTGGGATTCTGTCTCTCTTCCTCTCTCTGCTCACCCCCCCTCATTTTGCCTGTGTCTCTCTCACAATAAATAAACAAAAAAAAAAAAGACTTGAAAATCTACACTGGCATAGTATTTATGGTTGCCTTTGTTTGACGGGAATGCTGGTGATCTTTTTCTTTCTTTCTACTTTTCTATATTTTACAAATTTCCTGTAATCTGTAAACATGAATTTTCTTGTGCAGCCAAATGCTCTACCACTGGCCTATACCCCCAAATTCTCTTGTGAAAAATGAAAATGAAGTATCATTGTTTAGGCGCGCCTGTGTGGCTCAGTCGGTTGAGTGCCCGACTCTTGATTTTGGCTCAGGTCATGATCTCATAGTTTGGGAGTTTGAGCCCCGCACTGGACTTTGTTTGGACAGAACAGAACCTGCTTGTTATTGTCTCTCTCTCCCTCTCTCTCTCTGTCCCTCTCCCATGCTTGCTCTCTCTTTCTCAAAATAAATAAATAAACTTTAAAAAATTCATTTTCTAAGATACTTATTGGTTCCTATGCTGGTCACTTAATTACATCGCTGGGAGGACTATGACTCTTGTGCTTTCCCAGGGCAGTATCAGCCCTAATTGCCCCACATTTTTATAAAACGTGGGCCCCACTGCATCCTGTAAGGAGTATAAGGTTGTAGGGTTATCTGGGTCATGAAGCACTAAAATTGGACCTCTGGGCTATAAATGGCCGTACCCTGGTTATAAACACTTAATTTTATAAGTAAAAACATGGAAAAAAAAAGTCTGGATTGTCTTAACAGTTTTCCCCAGTCATCACACTGTTAAAAGTCTGGTAAAATTCACATGCTTTCTAGTTTCCTGGAAGAATATGAGACAGGTGCTTGCTACTGTTTCTGTGTGAAATGTTGTATTTGCCGGTGTATAACAGAATGACGAACATCCACCAGAGCCTCTAAAACTAAGAGCTTCTTCTGGGGCTGCCTGATCTTCCATTAACCTTGCGAAGCTAGCATTGAACACTGCATCTCAGCACTGTGTTCCTGCAGTGCTCCCCCAAATCATACTGTGCTTCTAAGTTTTCACCATGGGTCATCCATCACTGAGGTAAACCGTGGGTTTTAGGGCATTCCCTCAGCCCCACATCTGGTCACACAAGACATTTCTATCAGACACACCAACTGTGGCTTGCGGAGGCTGAACGTGTCCATTTGGCCTTGTTCTTCATCTCCGGGCACCTTTCTTAAAGGCCTAGTCGATCTATTTTTCACTTTTAAATTATCCTTATTATTTTTAAAAGATAACATGTTATTTAGCTACTGGACTCTGTGGGTGCAATGAGGACAAATATGAATGTCCTTCAAAGGGCTGTTTCCTTGGCAGAAGCAAGGTACTTTGGGGACCTTGTTGTCAGGGAGGAAACTGAAGTAATAATTGACCACCATGGGGGAGAATGGATAACCACTTGGGCTGATGTAGGAATAGAATGGGGAGCTGAACTAGGACATTAGAGAAAAATGTGGAAACAAATGGCAAAGAAATAAAACTGCTTCAAAGAGAGAGGGTGGTGAGTTGCACGAGAAAACCTTTCGGTGAAATGTGAGAAGTTTTGTGAGAATTGCAGCATGTCAAATCCTCACCAGAGGGGTAAATTGTTCAAGTGATTCACATTCTCGTCTACCCACAGCACGTCCCAAACCTTCTGAGTATGAGAAATTCCTTTCAATGTAACAGATTACATGGACCCATAAAAGAGAGTAAGAGTAGTTTCACTATTTTCTACTGAGGCAGCAAGCAATGACACAGTTAAATAAATTAACACGTCCCTACTCACACAAGCCTGCACGTGTATTTAAGAGTTTGCACTTAAACCCCTGTGAGACATGCTATGCTTGCCCAAGGCTATGCCCAGGCGACATGGAACCATGAATATACACATGCCTCCCTTTGCCTTCCCTACCCCCTCTTCCAGATGTCCAGCGCCTCTGGTTTTTAGCGTACATTTTAAAAGAAATAAAAGAGACTAGAGAGAGTGCCAGTTACCCATTTCTGAGTTTCAGCTCCAAAGGCACCCTTCTTTGGCCTGCTTTTGACACTGGAATTGGACCCTGTAAACATTTCTCACCTGAACGTTAGGCTCTGTCAGTAGAGGGCACTAGAGGGCCACTGCAAGGAGACTGCATTTGGGAGACTTTTCTGGGTTCCTGTCTTCCATGACTGGAAAGTCACTGGAGAGCCCCATGATTTCTCACAGTTGAGTTCCAGCTGTGCCCTCAGCTCACACTTTCCCCGTAGGGGGCAGCTCCCACAGGCAACTTCGACCTGCGCTGTCTGGCAAGTTTCACTGTTATCCGCAGACTGCCCGGTCCCCTGGTAACCTCCCTTTCCAATAGGTGTGAATCTCAGCCTGGGAGGCAGGCAGGGGGAGCTCTCCTAGTCCCTAGTTCCTTCACAGTCTATTCTCCCTAGGGCCAAGAGAAACTACCTGATCTTTTTCAACTTGTCCTTTCTGGATCCTTAAGTCCTCTTTTGCCCATTTTAGCAAGTTAACCACCTTCTACTGGCTAACATTTTTTTAATAGTAATAATAGTAATAATATACATATATACGTGTGTGTGTGTGTGTGTGTGTGTGTGTGTATCCTTTTCAAACAACCTAGATCTTGGCAGATGGAGATATCTTCTAAATCTTGTGACACGAAGCAAAGAGCTTCTCAGAAGCCATCTCAGCTGTCACACATGAAACAGATCCAGTGTCAGGTCCCTTCTTACCGAGGTGGTGGTGATTCAATGAGGAAAATTTACATAAGATTATTAGGAACTTACAAACACATGGAAAAGCTTTGATTTTATCTACTATTTTCCTAATCTAAAATACAATCTGGAGCTCTTAATTTATCTTCCATAGATAGACTTCAGGGGTATGTATGTGCTCCAGAAATGTTATGCAAAATAATGTGTGCCCATAATTTTCATTATATTCTTCAAAGGGTACATGCCTCCTAAAATATTAGTAATCACTGACCTAAAATCTTTAGAGTTGTTCGTGTAGAAGGCCATTTACCGAACAGGACAGGCATAGTCATAGGACTACAGTCTTCATGGGGAGCATACAATGAGAAATGATGAGCAAAGTGGAGCAATAAAAATAATTATAACACTATTATTAGCTATTAGTGATTCAATGCTTATAATATCCCAGAAGTCACCATGCATCTATGAAGTAGATGATGCCACCGAATCATGATGAAGCAAAGTAACTTGGTCCAGATTCTGTAATTATGTGATGATGCTGGGATTTAATCTCACTGCCTTCAAAGATTATACACTTCTTCAACACACAGTACCTTCCTTATATACATTTCAACACTATGAGTGACACAGAAAGGTATGTTTAGTTTGTGAAACTTACAACATACTTAAGGTCTTAAGTGAAAGGAGAAACTCTTGCAAAGAACTAGACTAGAATAAAACATTGTTTCCAAGAAATACTACATTCCACTGTGAGTTTCCGTGGCTCTGCCTTGAAATGCCTTCCTATCACCTCAGAATTATCTGAGATGTTTTTCCTCAAAACCTACCTCAAGTTCTTGTACGTTCCTGAAGTCTTTCCTAAACCCACTAGCCCTGTGACTTCTCCTCCTTAACTCCTGTAAAGTATTTTTGAGTCCTGCCAATAATTTTCAGCGGTTGGGGGTATGACGGCCAGAAGCACACCTGGCCTTACAGGTGGGAAAGCAGAGCTGTAGTCAAAGCAAGAAAGCAAGAAGCTATGAAACCGAATGGAATCATTGAGAGAACCACTGATAATCATTAGAGTATTCAAGGTGGCAAACGAAACAAAAATATATGCCAAACCATTAAGGCAACTGAGAGGAGATGAGGAAGGGCGGCCATCAAAATGGTGGCCAGGAGAGCAGAAAGTATATACAAAGAGACAGGCAAAGTTGCATCGGCTTCTAATTCTGAGTTCTGAAACAGGACTCAATGCCCAGTATGTGCATACTGGGGCAGAGAGAGGCTTAAGGTTTCCCACCTTAAGGCAAGGGTCATTTCCTATGAGCACAGTAGATACTCAATAAACTATATTTTGATAATGATGACTGATGATGATGAATCAAATGCTAACTTGTGTCATGCTGTATAAGTGTGAGGGTCACAACAAAGAAAGCATAATGGAGCTGAGTGGTGAAAGGTACTCTGAGGAGAAGGTGGGATCTGGAGTGGCCAGATGAGGCCAGCAGTCACAGCGTATTTGTCAGTACACCCTTCCCAAACCCATGGTGGATTCTGCTTATGGACCATAGCAACTTCTTCTATACAAGCTGGACTTGAATCCACGATTCTCCCTAGCCTTATGGTCCAGGGAGCCACAGACAATCCACTGGGGTTGACGCAGGCAGGGCAGGAATGCAGTAGGTTCACACTGGTCTACCCTAATGGTGGTTCCATTTTTAAACTTCTGAAACTTCCTAATTATTTGCGATATGTCCACTGCCCTAAATCTCCTAAGTGGCTCCCTGAAATCTACACTTGTCTGATTACCAGTTCTCTCTGGGCCTCCCCACAAGGCAGCAACTCAAGGGTCTGTGGTTGGCACAGCCTGGGGGCTCCAGTACTCTGTTCCATCTCTCAGAAGCAGCTGAATATTTTGAGGCTCATCCTGATTCAGAATGTCAACCCTACTTGTGAGTTTGGAAAAGGATGGCTGGTTTGGGGCTAGGTCAGGGAAGAGCTGAAAGTAAAAATGAGCTCAGCTGGTATGGGAGCAACATGGGATGAACAGGTCTAGAGCAGGGTATGCACATAGTGAATTCCAGAAACACTGAAGCATCTAGGCCTGACTAGAAAAGAGCCAGCATTGAGGAGAAACTGGAGGAAATAAACTTCTATATATTGGAGCAGCTGATTATGAAAGATTCAAAACCCAGGCACAGAAACTTCCATCACGGAATACAAGAGCCACTGGTCACAGAGGGTTGAGGGAGGCAAAAAATCCCTGTGCAAGACTCATAGCCACCTCCTCAAATGCGGAAGGAAGAGCCTGGAAGCGGGACGCTGGCACTGGACACGCTGAGAGCCACGGAACCAGTGAGGAGCCCCTGCCAAGACCACAGCCATGTCGGCGTAAGGGAGTTAGGCTGTTCCCAGACATTGCTTCTGCGGCTCTTTCCTCCTCTGGCCAAAGGCAAGGGTTCTGCCTCAATGCCCGTACATGGCAAGAGATACCCCAGAGAGATTTATTTGTCAATTAGCAAACCACACAGGGGCCATTTCTGAAACACCTCATTGGTCTTCAATTCCCAAGTAAGCGGTGGTGCTATTCACGAATCTGCCCAGCCTTGTATTTTTTTTTTTTTTCACTTTGACGTGAAAGTCATTCAAGGCCCCAGGAAAAAATAGATGTATAATAAAAATGAATAAAAGCTGATGGTGTAGTGCTTTCCAGAAGAAGAGGAAGAAGACTGTGAATGACATAGCCGCTGCCTATATATCATTGACTTTCCCTGGTCCTGGGCAAAAAGCATCTTTCAGTATAAACTGTGGATAACAATGTCTGTCCCTGTCTGTCTCTCACAGAGGTCCCAGGGACGAAGGAGTGAACACAACCACAGGTCCATATGTCACCCCCCTTTCCTCTCCTCTGGCATTAGCATTGTGATTTGTGGCACCATGATTATCTATAAGACAGCTCTCTGAGACAATATGTCTTCAAGTGAAGGTACTAACATTGCTGGTGTTGTTGGAAAAAAAAAAAAAAGAGCATTAAAACACATGCTCAGCTCATTAGCTAGAAGTTTTGCATAGAAGAAAAGAGCCTGAGTTGATTTCAAGTTTCATTTAGACCCAACTTCTTTTTAATTTTATTTTTCTATTGAAGTATAACAGTGTTCCGTTAGTTACTGGTGTAAGATATAATGATTCTATAATTCTATACATTTCTCCGTGCTCATCAATTTAGGTGTACTCTTAATCCCCTTAACCTATTTCATCCATCCCCCCACCCATCTTCCCTCTGGCAATCACCAGTTTGTTCTCTGTATTTAAGTTTGCTTTTGTTTGTTTGGTTGGTTGGTTGTTTTTCTCTTTTTCTCTTTGTTCCTTTTGTTTCTTGAATTCTACATATGAGTGAAATCATATAATTGTTTTTCTCTGACAGACTTATGTCACTTAGGATTACACCCTCTATGTCTATCCATGTTGTTGCAAATTAACCACAGTCTTTTAAATTCATTTGAATATTCAAATGAGGGGTACCTGGGTAGCTCAGTCCCTTGAGCATCTGACTTCAGCTCATGTCGTGATCTCACAGGTCATGAGTTCGAGCCCCATGTCAGGCTCTGTGCTGACAGCTCAAGAGCCTGGAGCCCGCTTCAGATTCTGTGTCTCCCTCTCTCTGTCCCTTACCCGCTCATGCTCTGTTTCTCTCTGTCTCTCAAAAATGAATAAGCGTTAAAATACAAGTGAATATTCAAATGAATGGAAGGTATGAGGTGGAACCCACAAGGATAAAACAGGGTGGGGGGGGGCCAGGTGGAGGCTAAACTGGAACAGACTTTAAACAATTGAGTCAAAAATCCATAATCGTTCACCCAATAATCTTCACTCCTGGTTATCTATTCTTAAGTGTTCATGGGGTGCCTGGGTGGCTCAGTCCGTTGGGCATCCGACTTCAGCTCAGGTCATGATCTCATGGTTTGTGGGTTTGAGCCCCGCATCTGGCTCAGTGCTGACAGCTCAGAGCCTGGAGCCTGCTTTGGATTCTGTGTCTCCCTCGCTCTGTGCCCCTCCCCCACTCACACTCTGTCTCTCTCTCTCAAAAATAAAGATCAAAAAAAATTTTTTTAATGTTCAGAAAATTATTTTTTCATTATGTTTGTTTTCTCCAAAGACACTCTGGTGAGTTAACATTTAAATGATGCTTATACAGAGAAATTTTTAATAAAAATTTTAAAGATATAGAATATATTTTAAGAAAAACATTAACCATAAGAAGCAAGATATAAAATTGTCAATAAAATAACACCTATGCTTTGTAAAATATACATTTAAAATACAAAAACAAAATACATATAGATGAGAATAGTGTTTTCTTCTCTGGCTTATTGTGTGTTTTATTCTGTATATTCCAAATATCCCTAAAAATATATAGAAATGTATATTTTTAACATTCTAAAGAAATTTTAATAACTTCACATAATGATTTTACCAGATGAGCTCATGAAAATCAGTCATCTTAGAAAAAAACAGGTCATAACATTGATTTAAGGTAGAACAATTTCAGGGAGAAAAACCATTCCACTCTTAGTTTCTTTTCTTAACTTTTAAGTCATAGTATTCCTCATATGACCTTGAAACTAATTTTAATGTGCCCATGAAAAGAGAGGAAGCAACTTCTCTGGAAGCTAATAACCTAGCAATATTTTTTCCAGGGTATGAGGTGCATACGACACAGAAGCAAGTAATGTGAATGTCAGACTGGTCAAATGACAGTGGAAGATAGCAAGAAAGTGCAGAGAGAAGACATGATATGTTAGTTGCTTTTTCAAGTGATTCCTTCCATCAAGGGAAAGTATCATTTATCACAGAGCATGCTCACAGAGATGAAACATGATCCCAGGGACAAACTGAAGAGATTATAGGCTTCACCAGACACTAGGGACTTTTCTCTGAGCAATTTTCATAAACTTCTGGGTCACAGGAAGGTAGGACAAAGGTTACTGTCAAGGCGCATGTATACGCCTGTGCGTGCATATACAGAGGTGAGTGCATGTGTGTGTGTGATCTCATGTGCACACTTATACTTATCTCTGAGTGTATTTTCTTGGATTCAGAGCTGCAAGAAATAAACAACCATACTCCAGTGAGTTTCGTGGCAGTAGATACAAACAGACAATAAATTTCATAAAAGCCTGCTATTATTATATATCCGTATGCCTGTTATACTCCAGTCCACGGGGTAACATCTTTTTTACATGCCTCATTTCAAAGAAGTCCATCACTTGATCAAATGTGGACTAGAGATGGCCATTCAATTTTCTCAAATGAATGACATGAATAAGATTGGAATATATTTACTCAAAACCCACTTCACGGTTCATACGGTTTAGAAATAAAAGAAATGTCAGATTCAGGACATAGGACCTAAGCTGTCACCAATCTACTTTTGTTATTTGGTGGGATCACAGAATACAAAACTATGTGTTTAGGAATGTAACTAGTCTATCAACCATTATGTTACTGCAGGTGCTGGGTTCAGAAGACTGTGCGGCTTCCGTAGCAGATAGCTGAGTGGAAGACGTTTTGTGACTCTTCAGCAATTGCAGCCATGAGGTTGGGAGATCATTATATGTGCTCGCTATTGCTATCATCCATTCAATTCCTTAATTTTAATTATTTGTAGACAAAGGCACAGAAGTGAATTGACATGGTCAATTAGCCCCAAAGTCAATTCTATGTCTACAGTCCTGCTCTAAGCCAATGGTTTTTTCCCCCCTCTTCTACCAAAGACCAAGTAAAGTAATAAGACCATTTCTGCTATGCTCTTCCTTTAAATGAAAAAAAAAATCATTTTAAGACCTATAGTGAAGTGGGTTAGACCTCAGCCAACATCCAAACAATCACGTTACTCTCCTTGCCTCTAGAAGAGGGGATTAACACTCGGAAAGCAGAGCTCAAAAAAAGCATCATTTCTTATGAAGTGGAGGGTATGAAATTAATCATTTTCAGGAAACTAGCAGGGCAATATATTTCTTATATTATGTATATAATCATCCACATTACAGGTACTGTACACACACTTCAATGGACCATTTACTTTCTGATTGTTTATTATATGGTGCTGTATTAGCATAGTATGAAAGATTTGAGGAAGAATAGTGAGGTATTTTTTATGTCTACTTTAAGCTGTTAGTTTTACTGCATTTCGGGATGTGGAGAATCGTCTTGTAGTCAAATCGAGCCATAAAGACTAAATTGAATTATCCCCATGGAACAGCTGTTAAATCTCCAGGGAGTGGGCAGGTCCCACAGAAAGGAATGACAAATTGCAATGGTGATACTCACCGAATGCCACTTGCTAAAGAGGTCTGTGCTGCATGAGGCCAACACAGATGCTTCCTTGAGCCTTGAATCACATTTTATAATTTATGGGTAATATCATACCCTTGCTACCTAATGCATTGATTCCATGACTCTCCTGCTAAACTCTGAACTTTCCAAGACTTACTAGCTGTGAGAGAGTCTGTGAACACCGGCAAAGGACAGAAGTGCCACCCCTTTCAAAAGCTCTTACTTAGCACAGCAGTGACTTAGTAACCTGGAGCCAAGCTGATTCTGTAGCTGATACTGTGTCTTTGGGGGAAAACTTTAAGCATGAGTAGGGGAATAAAGGAGTTTGTGCTTGTAATTAACAGTGTAAACCATTCCTTCCCTCACAGCATTCCTAAAGGAAAAAAGACTAAGTATATAAAGGTGTGTGTGCGTGTGTGTGTGTGTGTGTGTGTGTGTAGTGATATGAAGTGAATTCTCACTTAAGCAAGGTGACGGAAGCAATTTTGGATAAAAATAACGTTTTATTTCCCCTTTAAATTTTGAAGGTTAAAACTAAAGGCTGTCTACCTGCAAAGTAAAACAGTTTTCTTGGGATTTTTATTTCCCCAAGTACATTAGTGCTAAATGGCTTCCTCGTGCTTTGTATTAACAATACCTCCAATTAAACTCTCAGTAATGAAGGATGCTACCAAAGTTTCAGGCAACTCGGTAAGTGCTAAAGTAGTTTAAAATCGACACAACATTTATTAAGGTTTTTGGTAAATCATTTGCCCAGAAAAGGAGATGATGAAAGCTTCCAATATTCAGCAATTCATTTTTTTCCTCTGTGTTCTTTATTTCTCCTTTTCTTGCTTTGTGTAACCAGTAAATTTTAAATATATATCATCATTAAAGATGTTTCTAGCATGTAATATGTATGCATATTTCCTTTCTGGATACTGCCATAAGGATTTTAGTTATTTATATGTAAGTCTCAGGCTCACATACATTTTTTTTCCAATTTTTATTTCAATTCTAGTTTGTTAACATATAACGTAACACTGGTTTCAGGAATAGAATTTAGTGTCTCATCACTAACCTATAACACCCAGTGTTACATACTTTTGAACCTGTTTATGAACAATGGGACTGAACATGCTATTATAAACGCCTGTGTTTCACCATGATCTGCCAACTCTTAGAACAGCAGAAGGTAGTGTCCTGCCTTTTAGATGTGTTGACGTTGATGACATTACTCTAAACTAAATTGCCAGTAGCATGTGATCTTACTACCAATAGGCAGATTGAACTTAAAGGAAGTGGTATATTATGAAATACTTAATTAGTGGGGATGGGGTGGGCATGAATGAATGTGTTCACATGGCTCAAGTCCCGAACTAGACTCAAGAAAAATATCACCAGCAATCTAGTACTTAGGTCAATTGGGAGATGGATATACTGAAGTACATGTGGGTAGGATAATCGTCAAGATTCCTGAGCATGAGCCAAGGATGGATAGGCAATGTCAATGGAACTCTTAGAATGAGAGTAGGAGGATTAACCCCTTCTTAGCACCAGCCTTATTCTTCAAAACAACAGGAGTCCGAAATTTGGCCCAAGCCTTTTAAAATACTGGCAACCTTGGGGCACATAGGTTGCTCAGTCGGTTAAGCATCCTACTTCGGCTCAGGTCATGATCTCATGGCTCATGGCTTCGAGCCCCACATCAGGCTCTGTGCTGACAGCTCAGAGCCCATTGCCTGCCTTGGATTCTGTGTCTCCCACTCTCCCTGCCCCTCCCCTGCTGGCACTCTGTCTGTCTCTCTCTCTCAAAAATAAGTAAACATTAAAAAATAATAAAATATTGGCGACATCTAACCCACTATGATTCCCTTCAAGCAAATCTACCTCATACCCTCAAATCCAATGGCCACTTTAGGAAATGTGTTACTGGGGCACCTGGGTGGCTCAGTAGGTTGAGCGCCTGACTTTGGCTCAGGTCATGATCTCACAGTTTGTGAGTTTGAGCCCTGCATCAGGCTCACTGTTGTCAGTGCAGAGCCTGCTTCAGATCCCCTGTCTCAGCCCCACCCCCTACTCATGTTCTCTCAAAAATAAATAAAACAAAAACAAACAAACAAAAAAATGTACTACCTGTACAAAATCCAAAAACCCAAATGAAATACAATATTCATTATAAGGTATACTTATCAAGGGGAAAATAAACATCAAGGTCATTTAAGACCTATGGGTTTTCCAAATAGTCCACTAGCCAGATCACAAAGAGAATCAGGTTTGGCCTGTCTATGATACAGTGGCCTACTCTTGTCATGGGTTTTAGGAGTATCAGTTTAAAGGACTTCCACTTCTGGAAAAATGGAGTAGTATAATTTTCTCTATTTCTCCTACTAAGTACAAATAAAAACTGCCAGACATTATGTATGAAACAAACCTAAGAAGACTCTGAATGGTTGAGAGAAGAAAGCATGCATAAGGATCTTGAGACCCACAGAACAACAGTGAAAGTTCCCCCAGATTTTTGTTTTTTGCCTATTTACATCTAAGACTTGTTGCTGAAGCAGTCAGCAACCTGGAGAGACAAACTGGTGCAGATCAAAAGTGAATCCCAATTAGAAGTTGGCTCTCTATAATCAAAGAACCAGGAAAGGAATGGCATAGTAAGACAGAATATCTTCAGACAATAACTGCTCTATGCCAGCCAAACACCACAGAAAAACTGTGGCCCTCTTTCCATTCATTCATGCTGCAACAAGATGTCAAAATTCCTGGCCAAGGCTGTGTCAAAGAAGACTGATTAGGAAGCTGGGACTTTAAGCCTTGTCAGAGAGTAGCAAGCCTCTACCTGTAGTATCAACTGAAACCACATGTGGGGTAGAACTTGGACTGTCTACCCCCACTCAGCAGTTAGAGGAACCGTACCCATCCGCTGTAGGGATGGTGTAGAAGATGTCTTAGTGCAGAGTCATGACATTTATCACAGTCTAGTAATAAGAAGGGCGCACACACACACACACACACACACATTGTAATGTTAAGGGATGTGCCATGAAGAATAGTAATGAGGCTTTCATATATACCCCAGCCAGGGAGAGCTATCACTTAAGTGTTACTGGAGAGCTGGAACTTTCATCCCTCTCCACCTTACCCTTAAGAGTCAATAGGTGCTGAGTGGAAAATCTGGACTCTACCCTCCCCTAGCAGAGTGGAGGTAATATCTCCCTCTCTACTACTGCAATATTGTCAGAGGAAGACAGCTAATAGAGCAGGTTTAAATACAATTCATCATAGTATAATCTCTAAAATGTCCAGGTTAAAATAAAAAAAAAAATCTCTTGTCACACCAAGAAACAGGAAGACATCAAATTGAATGAAAAAGACAATCAACAGATGCCAGCACTGAGATGAGAAAAAATAATGTTAGAATTACATGACAGGTATTTTTAAGCAGACATTATAATAAAACTCCTCCAAGGAACAATTAGATATTTGAGACAAGTAAGAAAATATAAATATCCAGTAAAACACAGAAAGTAGTAGCAAGGAAACAGAAAATAAAGACAAATGAAAAATTTAGAACTGAAAAATATAGTAACAGACATAAAAATAATTAACAAATATGTGCAGTAACAGAATGAAGGAAACAGAATGAAGTAACAGAATGAGGAAAGAATTAGTGAACTTGAAGATATGACAATGGAAATTACCCAGTCTGAACACAAGACAAAAGAGCTAAGAAAAAAAAATATGAACAGAGGATTAGGGACCTGTGGAATTATAGTAAAAGATCCAGCATTCATATTTGTAACATTCAGAAAGGAGAAGAGAAATAGAGGACTAGAAAATACTCAAATAAACGGCAGAACATTTCCCAAATTTAGTGACAGACAAGAGGCCACCGATTCAGGAGACAGAATGAAATCCAAACAGGGTAAACCTAAGGAAATCACACAATACATAATGGTCAAACTCGCAAAAACTAAAGACAAAGGAAAGATCTTGAAAGCACTGAAAGAGAAATGACAGCTTATCCATGGGGCAAAATTTTTTAATAATGGTGGATTTTTCACCAGAAACCATTGAAGCCAGAAGGAAGTGGCTCCATTCTCAAGGCCTGAAAGAAAACAGCATTCAACCCAAAGTCTTATACTCAAAGAACATATCTTTCAAGGATGGAATAGCTACCAACACATTATAGATTGAGGGAAAACTAAGAATTTGTCATGAGCATACACCTCGAAAAATGGCAAAAAATGATTTTTTTTAAACAGAAATGAGATGATAAAAGAAGAAATCTGGAAAATTCAGGAAGGAATAAAGAACAACAGTAAGCAAAAATAGTAAAACAGATTTTTCTTCTTCTTTTGAGATTTCTAAATTAGGTTTGGCAGTTGAAGCAAAATAACACTTATTATGATTCCAATTATATAGATAGGAAATAATAATTAAGAGAATTATATAATAAACAGGAAAAGGTAAAAGAATGTAAAGGTAGGTAAGATTTACAAACTCCACTTAAATTGGTGAAATACCAGTAAACTGTCATAAGATGCATATTTATAATACCTAAAGAAACTACCAGCAAAAAGTATACACAGAGATGCATTCAAACACTACATAAATCAAAACAAAATTCTAAAAGTCATTCAAGAAAAACACAGGAAGGTGGAGAGAAAAAGAGAAATAAAAAATGGAGGTAACAAACAGAAAACAAAAAATAAACAGGCATTTGAGCACCAACACACCAATAATTACCATTACATGTAAATGGTTTAAATACACCGATTAAAAGAGATTGATGAAGTGGATTTAAAAATAACTGTACTATTTACTGTCTACAAGAAAATCACTTCAAATATGTGATATAGGCTGGTTAAATGTATGCAAATGAAAAAAATGACATTTCGTATAAATGTTAATCAAAAACACTGAAGAGTGTTTATATTAATATCAGATAAAGTAGACTTCAGAGCAAATAAAACAATCACAGACAGAGAAGAACATTATGTAATGACAAAATGGCCAGTCCGCCAGGGAGACATAGCAATCCTAACTGTGCATGTACTAAACAACAGGGATACAAAATATATGAAATAAAAACAGAGAGAACTAAACCAATCCACAAATATAGTTGTAAATATCAACACCATTATTGAGCACCTACTATATACAAGGCAGTCTGCTAGTATTGGGAATGCAGTGGTGAACAAGAAAGAGACAGGTCTGACACGAAACTCGTAGTCTATTGGGGAAGATAAATATTAGTTAATTAATTAGAAAATTATATAACTTGCTAGCATGATAAATTCATCAGAGGAAATCTCAAAGACAAAGGTTTAAGCCCTCATTCAAAATTTTAATACAAATGATAAGTAGAGAAATACATAACTCCCAAGCTATAGAATTTAACAGAATCTGTGGTTCTACTGTTGCATTTCACAGAGATAATAAAGACATTTATGTTAACACAGAGGAAGCTGCAAACACTACCCACAGCTGGACAGGAAAATAAGATTCTTCAGGTGCCTCTCATGCTTTGTTACTCCTCATAACGTTATTCACACTGACTCGATTCCTGCATTTTCTGTTGCTCCCCAGTTCCACTTGGGAGGCTGATAGGACCTCAAAGTGTGTAATATAAACACATTATAAAGAGGTTCAGGATGGAAGAAAGACTTACTCCAACATGTTAGAAATCACCACACTGAGAAAGATGTTAACTTACCACCGTGTAGATCTGATGCTTTCGTCTTTTAGCCAGGTCAATTATGTTTACTCCATTGTAGTAAAGGTTTTCAATACATCCGTGGAAGTTTTTCTTTAAAAAGGTTCCAGGTTTTCCTGGTACTGGAATTCCTCCAAAACTAAGCTTTATGAAGAGAGAGAGAGAGAAAAAAAATCAACTCTTAGTTATAAGCCCTGAAGGAGTAGGAAAGAAAAGAGAGTGAATTTTAGTAGTTTCAATTGTATGTGTGAGCCAAGTGGCTCAAATAATTATAGATGCCACTTGATTGCACATTTAAAAGGATACTGATTAGCCCACATAAAAATAACTATAATTGCTTGCTTTTTAAGGGCTTATTTTACAAAACTATTTCACTTCCTTTCTGAACCTTTTTAATACCAAATAAAACAATAATTTATAGAAGGTGAAAAAAATAAAAGAAAATCAACAACGTTATATTTATCTCTGGTCCAAACATCTGAGATAGTATGGCCAAATGAAAGCCAAGGGACAAACATAATATACCTCAATTCACCCGGAGGGAGACCTAGTTTAAAAGTCTGCATCGTAGCAAAAGAGCCTATGTACATGATTATATCCAAATTATTTTCTATAAAAATGAAAGATAGGAAATAATGTAAATATGCCATACGGTTTCTTTAAAGGAAATGATAAAGAATTAGTATGATAGAAGGTTACTTAGTTGTCAGTATTGGTGTTTACTGAACACGTGATAAAATGGCAAATGAACATAATATTGATTGAAAAATGCAAGTTATAATTGGGTATAATGTATGATGTCAACAACAAAAATTGTTCTTACAGTATAAACTTGGAGGAAATGCACTGAACTGTTAATTATGGCTGTCTCTGGGAAGAACATGAGATATTAGTTTTTGCATTATTATTAGTTTTTACCACTTTCTTCCAGTAAAATACAAGTTGCTTTTTTTTAATACATTTTTTAATGTTTATTTATTTTTGAGAGAGGAAGAGACACAGCATGAGCGAGGGAGAGGCAGAGAGAGAGGGAGACAGAGAATCCGAAGCGGGCTCCAGGCTCTGAGCTGTCAGCACAGAGCCCGACAAGGGGCTCAAACTCACAAACCATGAGATCATGACCTGAGCTGAGATCAAGAGTTGGGAGCTTAACAGATTGACCCAACCAGGTACCCCTGGAGCCAATTTTTATACATGTTTCTCTTGTTTCACTGTCTTTGTAAAAACTTCTTAAATTCATGATATAGAACTTTGCAAAAACAAAACAGTAATTTTTATGTATTTCCTGAGTATATACTATACTGATTCTGACAGCACATCACATTAAAGAGATATCTTTCTACTCCTATTTTAAACATAAATCATTTATTAGCTCATTTGTTTATTCAAACTGAGAAATGAATGCTGTTTTATCCATTGGTTTTTAAGAAATCCCCATAAAATAAGAATACAGGGTATTATATTGAAACTCCTGATAGGTTCAAGTATATTAATAGATCATAAATTAATAGGCTCTTTGATTGAACCACACATGTGCTTCATTGGCCCTGAAATACACGTGCTCATACTTTAAATAATAAATCAGTTTGTGCTCTAATTTTCATCTTTTGTCAAGTATTTAGATCAAGCCTAGATTTGTCTCTGAGAAAAACTATGGGAATGTTATCTTTGACTCTATTTAAGAATGGCTCATAAATCTTGGGAAATACTGTGGAAAACTTAAAACACCAATGAAATTGTTCAGTTCACAAATATTTTGTGCAATTCTTTCTTTGATAACTTGTATAAAATCTTCCTTCTTGATTTGTTGCAGTATTCAAATATTTTCAATTTGAATCAGTTACATTAAAAAAGATCCATTTCTGTTTTCTACATTGTTTCCATAAGTCAAATTTATAACGTAAGAACTAAATGGAATATTTGTCATTTTTAATTATTTTTTGTAAATACATTTTTTTTGGGTGCTGAGCAGTTTAGGTCCACAATGGAACTGAGAGGAAGGTACAGAGGTTTCCATCTACCCTCTGTCCTCACCCATACATAGCCTCTTTCATTGTCAACATCCTTCACCAGAATGGTACATTTGTCTTAACTGGTGAACCTCACATTATGATCACTCAAGTTCACCCTTGGTGTTGTACATTCTTTGGGTTTGGACAAATGTATAATGCCATGTATCCACCATTACAGTATCATATAGAATAGTTTCACTGCACTAAAAAAACCTCTGTCCTCTGCCAATTCATCCCTCTCCCATGCCCCCCAACTACAACCCTTGGCAACCATTGATCTTTTTACTGCCTCTGAAGTTTTTCCCTTCCCAGAATGGCATACTATTGGAATCATACAGTATGTAGCCTTCACAGATTGGGTTATTTCAATTCGTAATATGGATTTAAAGTTCTTCCATGCCTTTTCATGGCTTGATAGCTCATTTCTCTTTACTGCTGAATATATTCCATCTGGATCTACCATAGTTTATTTATCCATTCACCTACTAAAGGACATCTTGGTTTCTTCTAAGTTTTGGCAACTACGAATAAAGCTGCTATAAACATTCATGTGCAGGTTTTTGTGTGGACATAAGTTCTTATTCATTTTTATAATTTAAAACATATAATGATACTTTTTTAAATGTTGGCCACCTTCCTCAATTTGTAAAAATGTTTTTAATGCTCTACTTCACTCAGTTGTGATTTAGGAAAATAAGAATTACAGGAAATACTTGAAAAAAGAGAGAAAGAGGAAAAAAACCACTTTTTTAAATAGAAAAAAATTAGTGTTTGAAAGATTTGGGGTAGAGAAATTTATTTTAGAAGTCAAGTAATATAGAGTGTACAATCTACTATAAAATTGTAATTTTCAATCACACTAAGGACAGCAAAAGCTGTTTATAGCCTGGGTGGGGGATTTTTGGATAAATTTGGTAGAGACAAGAGACAAGAGTATAGTTAGAAATCAGTGTAGGCCCTGTTCTTTGATTCTCTTCAAGATTGAAACCTGCTGAGGCCTGGGGGACAGTCATATTGATCACAAGATGGATTTTGGAAAGCACAGAGGTATCTCCCCCCCTCATTCCCAAAACAGTGATGGCTAAAGTCTATTAGAGATGCCTCTAGTTCAGCAGGAACCCAGAGCAAACTTTGCCAGAAGGGAGACAGACTATCAATGGCTGAGGGAAATAATACAGAAAGGTGTGAGGGTTCTTCACCACGACCTGGTTATTCTAGTATAGTGTGAGGTAGGCTGCTGAGGGTCTCACAGGCTAGGGGATATGGATGGACTGAGGATGGTGGTTGGACCTGGAGGTCTGGGAGAGGCCAAGTGACCAGACCTCAAAGCATGAGCCCATTGCCAGTACCATGGACAGCAACTGTAGAAGCCAACCCTTTATCCCATACTGCCTCTAATGCTGGAAAATACACAGCCCCCCTCCCCCACCCCAGCCAGTGATCTGCCCAGGGAAAAGGGAAGAAGAAGAGGAAATAGGAAACATCAATATAACCCAATACTTACACAGTGCACTAAGTCTTAAGTAGGCATTAACAAGTTATAATTTATCATCCGGGTTGGATTTTTCTGCTGTCAAGGGAAGCAGGGGCTGATAAGCATGTCAAATTCAGTTGGGGAGAAGAAACAAAACGATGTTTCTGCACATTTGAGTGTCAGGGTACATTTTTTGACCTCTTATATTTTCAAATTTTTCAGGTAGCTGAAAATTTGGGATTATAATTATACTATTGAATTATTGTTTGTTGTAAGTTAGAATGGAAAAATGTGCTTCATATATTGATTCTTTCCTACACATATAATATTGATTTTATATAAATACTTCATAAACCCTTGTAGGCTGTACTTGGTATGTGTTTATTAATTCTGCATTAATAATTCTGTTCCTCAGATCATTTACATTCATATTTTTATCTGGTTTACCAAAACTGTGAGAATAAAAATTAAAATATTATTCTGGACAATGTTTCTGTCCATCAAGCCATTCACACTAAGTTCACTCTTCTTCATGACCTGAGATGGCCAAATTATTATTTTTTTTTTAATGTTTATTTATTTTTGAGACAGAGAGAAACAGAGCATGAACGGGGGAGGGTCAGAGAGAGAGGGAGACACAGAATCGGAAACAGGCTCCAGGCTCTGAGCAGGCAGCACAGAGCCCGACGCGGGGCTCGAACTCACAGACCGCGAGATCGTGACCTGGCTGAAGTCGGACGCTTAACCGACTGCGCCACCCAGGCGCCCCGATGGCCAAATTATTTGACTATTATTTGCAAAAAATGAATATTGATCATTCTCAAACTATTCTGCTTACTTCAGCTGGCATCTGATTGACTGTCACCCAAGTTCACAACACTGACTTTTCTCCTTTAATGCCGCCCATTAGTTCATTCATCTGGCAGCAGAACTGGAAAACTAATGATCACTTCCTTTAGTCTGGCTCTTGGGCATCTATCCTGGAACTGCCACACGGGCAGCTCATGTAAGGGTAGTGTTAACAAATATCTAAATAGTAGGAACAGATAGTTTTTTTTTTTAATTTTGTATTTGATATTTTACTTGACACATACATCTGCCTAGCATAAGTGGGTATTTTTTAATGTTTGCTTATTTATTTATTAGAGAGAGAGAGAGAGAGACAATAAACGGGGGAAGGGGAGAGAGAGAGAAAGAGAGAATCCCAAACAGCCTTCACCCTGTCAGTGCAGAGCTTGAAATGAGGTTTGAACCCACAAACCACAGGGTCATGACCTGAGGTGAAATCAACACTTGGACACTCAACAGAATGAGCCACTCAGGCACCCCAGTATAGGTGTTTTTAAATAAGGACCACAATGATTATTATTTTATGATGGCCTTTATCTTCTGATGTTAATTTTTACTTTCAGTGGTATTATTTTTTCCAACCCTGCTTTTTCTATAAATTTATGTGGTGTATCTTTGTCCCCGATTCCAAATTTTTATTAAAAAAAAAAAACCAAAAAACACTTTTGTTTATTTCTACAATAAGTGTGTTTCTTGTAAACCACATATGTATGGTGTTTGTTTATTAAAGCAGTATGAGACTACTTACCCCCTGTGGAATTGTAGATAATTTTTAAATTTATTGCTGTAATTATAAATATTATCTACATTGCTTTATTCTATTTTGTTTCTTATTTTTTTTATTGTCTCTTACACGTTTTTACTATATAGACTCTGCAGTGGTTACTGTTTTATGAAGCTGACTTGGAAGACCGTCACTAAGATCACCTAGCTTCTCAAACAATGGCTTTGAATCAGTTTCTTTTTATTAATTTTTAACTTTTCTAAGTTTATTTGTTTCGAGAGAGACAGACAGTGCAAGTGGGGGAGGGACAGAGAGAAGGAGAGAGAGAATCCCAAGCAAGCTCTACATCACCAGAGCAGAGCCCAATGGGGGGCTTGAACCCACAAAACCGTTTTTTTTTTAAATGTGAAATTTATTGTCCAATTGGTTTCCATACAACACCCAGTGCTCATCCCAACAGGTGCCCTCCTCAATGTCCATCACCCACCCTCCCCGCCCTCCCACCCCCAATCAACCCTCAGTTTATTCTCAGTTTTTAAAAGTCTCTTATGGTTTGACTCTCTCCCACTCTAACCTCTTTTTTTTTCCCTTCCCCTCCCCCATGGGTTTCTGTTAAGTTTCTCAGAATCCACATAAGAGTGAAAACATATGGTATCTGTCTTTCTCTGTATGGCTTATTTCACTTAGCATAACACTCTCCAGTTCCATCCACGTTGCTACAAAGGGCCATATTTCATTCTTTCTCATTGCCAAGTAGTATTCCATTGTGTATATAAACCACAATTTCTTTATCCATTCATCAGTTGATGGAAGAACCCCCAAAACCTTGAGATCATGACTGGAGCTGCAACCAAGAATCAGAAACTTAGCCAACTGAGCAATGCAGGTGCCCCTGGATTACTTTCTATGAAGCACAGATTGTTTTGTTTTGTGTTTTTTCTTCAGCCCCTACTTGCTCTAATTTTGTTTACTTAAACTATAATAATGATTATTATTAATCAGTCTTCCTACTTTTTCCAGTTTGAAATTCCTTTTTAAGGTATTATGTTATGTACCAATTTGTCAGGAAATTGCATAAATTTATAAATTATATCAGTGTTCATCTCCCTTTTCACAGCCAAGTGTTTAAAGACACTGCTTCAGGAACTTCTCTGGCTGGATTCAAGCCCATATCTGTTTCGTACTTTCTGTGGGACCTTGGGAAAAAGACATAACTTCTATTTGATTCGTGATCCTCATACACAAAATGAGGGTAATGATGATACTTCTGTCACATAAACACCTTAGTGTGACTGGGTGTTGTGAGAATTAAAAGCTTTCCTATACCTGAAGGGTTAAGAACAGATCCTGGCATAAATGCTTACTGTTATCAGTGTCGTTCATACTGAAGAAACTTCTCAGTTAAGAAGTTCTTCCAAACTGTCATTTTGTGGCATTAGATTCAACAATTTCTGAATGAAATCTATATGGACAGTAATTCCTTTAATATTTTTCAGTCTAAAGGTTGTGATAATCTATATTGGTATTTTATTCAATAGCAATTCAAGAGACTGACTTTTGTTTTGAATTAATAAACAGACTAACTTTCCCCCAACATCCTATAGAAGCTCCTTCTGGTTTTTAGATTTTCAGAACACTGGAACTAAATACATTGTGTTCTCCTTTAAAAAGGCTTATTGGTCAGTTCTAGTTTTCCATTTATATTGAGTGGAAAAAGAAAAAGAGAGATATGTTTTGCTAGAATTTTATGGTCACTGACTATTTTCATTTGTTTTCAAATTAGGAAGACTAGTAATTATATAGTATTATAAGAATAGTAATTAAAAATCTGTTATCACTTGTTCTACAGGTAGGGAGGATATCTTCTCAGGGTCATGTTCTACATTTTTAAATTCAGTCATCATTCTAAAAAGTATTGTTTTTGATTTATTTCTTTTTTTGATTTCCGGAATTTCTATTCTAATTTTTTTCAGTCCCTTAAATATATGTGTTGTACAAACTATTATTTTTATTGCCCCACATATCATTATTATGTTTACAATTGCCCATATATTTCCTTTAAACTTTAATGAGTCTCCTTAAATTAATCTTTGCTTTCAAGCCAAACCTTGCTGTACGCTATGAACCTCTTCATTCACTAATTTCATTGTGCAGGATTCTTATGATATGATCCTTCCTGTCCATTCAGACTCTGGCATATTCCACCTTGGGGCAGATACTGATGATACTGAACAGAGATTATATTTCAGAGAGCATCATCTGTATGATGTTGCCCAAAGGTCTTCAGTATATGGATCGCAGAGCTGGAAACCAGCTTCTATTAGTTCATGGGCTCATAACGCTATATAATTGTTACAGTGTAAGGGGACAAGATACCCTGAACCAGTTCTTTCCAAATAGCCTTTGACAAAATCACATTTTTAAAAAATATTTGTTCAATTAACACCATCTCAGTGATGCCCACCCTGAACAACATATTCAAAACTGTAACCTGTTTCTGTCTGTCTTTGAACTTCCAACCTATTACCTAGATATATTTTTGCATGTGTCATCTTACTCACTATGTAATTTACTTGTTATATTTACTGCTTATGGTTTGATTCTCCTGCTAAAATGTAAGCATTATGAGGGTAGTGTCTTTGTTTTTTCTCTGACATCTTCCAATATTCCAAGCACTTGAAATGATGCCTGATATATAATGGATGCTGAATAAACATTAGCTGAATGTTTTGGAATCATCTCTCTAAAAACATTTCTCAAGGACACAGACAATATCTCACTCATTTTTGAATATTTAATAAAAGAGGTAGGATTCAAACCTAATAAATCCAACAAATATTTGTTGAATTGCTTCAAAAAAAGAGCACTAGCGATTTACTTTAAAAACTGATTTTGCCTTATGATTGTTCTTTTGCTTTGGTCAATCTAGCCCCTTTCTTTGCTTACTTTTCTTGTTTGTTTGTTCCTGCCAAATTGCATAGTGTGCCTTTCATTGATCTTATTGGGCATCAAAACCAGAGGTTGGATTGTAAAGTTCCACTCACAGTCTCAGTGTCTTGGGCAACATAGTCCATCTGGTAACCTGATGGGCTTGCTGATGTCACAGGTGGGCTTCAACCGGATGAGTCCCAGAAGAAACCTGCTTTGATGTTAAACGTATGAGGTCCAGAATCTGCCACTCTCTCTTCCTTTGATCTCAGTCCTCTTGTTTGTCTGGGGTTTGCTTCTCTTTTTAAATCTTTGATGTTACTTCTATGGCATTGAGTTAACTCCTCTTTATTGGCTTTTTCCCTGGCCCAGTTTAAATTTGAGAGTCTTCCTGCTTGGAAGATTCCTTTTTCTGTCAGACTGAGATTTCTGGTACTTTTGAAGTTTCCAGTTTGTGAATGTTTGTCTCACTTTTGCTCTGATAGTCCACTTTTTAACAGAGAGTGGATGAAAATAGATTCAAACAGCTGTCTTCTTTTTCAACCATTACAACTTGCATTGGTTTGGTGCTTGGTGAACCATGGGTCAAGTTGATGGCTACTGGCTTGGTGCTTGGTGAACCATGGGTAGAGTCCGTGGCCCTTATGCAGGAAGAGCCCATCACTGACTTTTGGAATGTTCTCAAAGGTTATGAGTTTCTGCCATTTGAAATGAGACCAGAAACCCCAATTTTCCCATGAAATCTTTTGATTTTTAAACAGTAGCCTGAATTTAAATAGTTAAAAAAAGAAAAATACCAAACTGGCCACATGAGATAATAGCAGCCCAAAATCTTTCCCAAGGTCACCATCTTAGGGCTTTTTCTCTACTATTTGACTTGACTGATGACTCAGTTTGTAACTTTTCTGGAATGTTTGATCTCTTTAAAAGGCATACTGTATATATGATGTCTTATTTTTGTCACTACTTTGGGGTCAAAAATGAGAGGATATAAAAGGTTACATGTTCATCAAGAATTACCTCTTCTTTATTGTTTCCATAATCTAGTCTTTTATAAATTCCCAGTGTCCCCTCATTTCTGCACAAGAAATACCCTATGTCTGTGTTGCTGGGGACAGAAAGCGAGTAATCTCTGACCCAGACACAGACTTGCATTGAGTACAAGGGAGCCTTGATTTCACCAATCCCCCTCGTCATACAAAGTGCCTTGTTTGTGCCCGTGCCTCCTGCCTAACACTCCAGGTCCACATTTACCTTGCTCTGGCTTTGCGTTTGAACCCAAGCCCAACTTTGCTCTGTATGTGTCAGTTGGATTTGGCCTCAGAACTCTCTCTTGGATAAGTTTTTGTTCTAATAATACCAACAGTGGCATGCATTGATTCATTTTGTACATTGGGCACTAGGCTTAGAGTTTACTTACATTATTTTACTTCTGACTTTTGAGTTGGGTATTGTTCTCTGCTCCAGACTAATGATGAAGAAAATGATGGCACACAGAGCAAGATGCTAAAGCATCTTGACTGAGGCCTTACAGCCAAGAGGTGGAGTTGTTGGAATGTCAAGCGCTTCGACCCAGAACCCCATCTCTTATCCACTGCACACACTACCTCCCCTATCGCTTTTGCTACTGCTGGTTCCATAGAGTGGCCCTCCTAGTAAATCAGGCCCCAAGTTCAGGTCAACATCTTGCCCTGGTTTTCCGGAAACTTTCCCATTTTTAAAACTGAAAGCCTCATACCCTCTGGACCTCCTTAATCCTGGGCAACTGTGTTATATACAGTGTTGGTAGGATGTCTGCAGTCTCCCTGAGGGGGAGAAAAGAAGAGGTGATGTACAACTATTGCAGCAGAAACCATCAGTTTCCTCAACAGCATAAATCAGCTCTCCCTGTTTCCTCTGCTGGAGCAACCCTATGTCCTCAATCTATAAGCATGTTTTGCACCCGCGGCTAGATTCCAGCCACCTTTATTTATTTATTTTTTTTCCAGTAGTATCTTTAGTGTTGCTCTTGGCCTGACTTTTGTCAATTGCTAGCCTATGGTTCCTGTCTCTAAATAAGCATCTTTTTACAGACTCATAGACGTCAGGTGCTGACACAGCCCAACTGGTTCAACACATATTTACAACTTGTTCTGAGTGAACTTAACATTATTTTTACCTTAGGTTTTGGACAGTGGGTTAAATCATGTATGTTTCTGCATTCAAACAAGGAGCTCATTAAAAATCCTAACTGCAGTATCCCCCATACACCCAGGCAAAACGGGCTCCTGCTGTGGAGCCAGAACCCAGGTGGGCCCCACTTGACCATTTCCCAGTTCCATCCTGCCTCATGGGGGAGCCAAGGGGAAACAACTATGGAAAACTGCTACCACCCTTATAAAACACAATCTCCTTACACAGCAACCCAGAGCTTCCTGCCAAAACAGTTCTGAAAGTGCCTTGTGGGCCTGAATGGTTCTCTCCTCATCTGCCATCCTGAGGATGGACCATGGATGCATAGGTCTGAGCAGTGGCCAAGGGGCAACTGTTTCCACTGTAGACAGGGCTTGAACATATGGGATGTACCAGGTAAGTTACATTCATCAAAGCAGGAGACTGGAACATATTTTATTCAACAGCTTGTTAGCTTATTTGTAACCCTTTAAATATGTAAACTCATGGTATGTGGACCTCCATTTGTACTCTTCTTTTGGGCTATACACATATTCAACTGTGGCATGGCTAATTCTATAATATTTTATCGATGGTTATAATAATTCAGCCAGGCTCAAGACGTCTTATCAGATAACTGAAACCTGTTACATCCCCCACCCCAATAGCAGTTAAAATAAAATAGGAAGGAATTTTTCATTTGTTCTTTTAGCTCATGTCAATGAAAACAAAGATTTTTGTGAGTTTTTTTTTTAATGCTAGTATTGAAATACTCCCTCCACCATGTTCAACACAATTAGTTCACTTTTAATATACATGGAAGAGAAGAGAAGTTTTTATATTCCAGTTTGCTATTATAAAATGTGGGGAAACATAAAATTATCAAGTCCACGAATCACAACAATCTCAAATTTTAAAGTAGAAAGAAAAATGGAAGCAATTACTGTGGTTTCAAGTCTTGTACACATGCAGAGGCCAGGATAAGGACGAGAGGCTGCGCTCATATATTGAGGGATCATCCATCCTTGGGAGAATGTCTGGTCATTAGAAGGGTCTCCAGTTGAACAGTTACACAGATCTGAGCTCAAGTCTTATTTCTGTTACACAGTGGTTATTGGGGGATAGGGATGGGGTGGGTGGGTTATCCATCTCTCTTGTCTTGGTTTTACGTTTGTGATATAAGCCATAATAATTTCCCTCACAAGGCTGCTTTAGGGGTAAAACAAAATCACAAAATACCACACAAAATAGTATTTCTTTTCTTTTTTTTATTCCTCCCACTTTCCTCTTCTTTATTTCCACTTTGCATTTACTTATTATCTTTTTCCTTATTTTCTTTCATTTATTTTTTTCCACATAGGCCCTCTACTTTAGCCTTGCAACTGAGTTTCCAAAGAAAGAAAAGATCGATTACGCCGCCATGTGATCTGGAAAACCGTTTCCTTGGTGATCTGTGGTTATTCTGATCACTAAATAAGTAGTTGCATTATTTCTGGCCAGTCTTGAATCATGCCTGAGTTCTTTTTTTTTTTTTTTAATTTTTTTTAACGTTTATTTATTTTTGAGACAGAGAGAGACAGAGCATGAACGGGGGAGGGTCAGAGAGAAGGAGACACAGAATCCGAAGCAGGCTCCAGGCTCTGAGCTGTCAGCCCAGAGCCGGACACGGGCCTCGAACACACGGACTGCGAAATCATGACCTGAGCCGAAGTCGGCCGCTTAACCGACTGAGCCACCCAGGCGCCCCAAATCATGCCTGAGTTCTAAGAGAAGTGTCCTTCAGGCAATGTCAAGCTAAAGCAAGGGTGGTGGCCTTCAAACATGGCAGACCTAGAAGGAACTTCTCACCGGAACAAAAGTTGGGCAGGAAATATTACCTTTTATAATTACAGAAGGAAACTTCTTTCATTTAGTCAGCCCATATTTATTGAGTGTATATTATGTACCAGACACATTTCTATAAAAATAAATGAGGGGCGCTTCGGTGGCTCAGTCGGTTAAGCGTCCGACTTCGGCTCAGGTCATGATCTTGCGGTTTGTGAGTTCGAGCCCTGTGTTGGGCTCTGAGCTGACAGCTCAGAGCCTGGAGCCTGCTTCAGATTCTGCGTCTCCCTCTCCCCCCCCCCCCCCCGCTAACGCTCTGACTCTCTCTGTATTTCAATAATAAATAAATGTTAAAAAAAATAAAAATAAATAAATAAATGAAAGTAAAAAAAAAAAAAGTCAACTTTTATGATAAGCTTGAATTCTACAACTAGGACAGGGATGTTGAAAGACAATTTAAAATAAGTAAATTTAGGGGCTCCTGGGTGGCTCAGTTGGTTTAGCGTCTAACTCTTGGTTTTGGCTCAGGTCATGATCTCACCATGTGTGAGATCAAGCCCTGCATCACATCAAGCTCTGCACTAGCAGTGTGGAGTTTTCTTGGGATTCTCTCTCTCCCTCTCTCTCTGTTCCCACCCCTCATGCAGGTGCTCCCTCTCTCTCCCTCAAAATAAATAAACAAACTTTAAAAATAAACCTTTAAGGGGCGCCTGGGTGGCTCAGTTGGTTAAGCATCCGACTTTGGCTCAGGTCATGATGTCACAGTCCGTGAGTTTGAGCCCCGCGTTGGGCTCTGTGCTGACACCTTGGAGCCTGGAGCCTGCTTCAGATTCTCTGTCTCCCTCTCTCTGACCCTCCCCCGTTCATGCTCTGTCTCTCTCTGTCTCAAAAATAAATAAGCATTAAAAAAATTTTAAATAAACCTTTAAAATAAGTAAATTTAATAACATATTCTGAAGTGGTAATTGCTTTAAAAAAACTATTAATAAACATAAATCAGAGGTTGTAAGTTTAGTAGCAAAAGAAACCTTTTAAGTCATATGTTCTATCATTTCAGTTTCTCCTTAAAATACTTCCGCATGTAGTGCAAAATTCAAAGCGTTTTTTTAAAGTAGTCAGGGAAAAGTAAGGTTTCCATCTTCATTGACCCCATTCTCTTAATTTCCATCTTGTCTGTCTCCTTAGTCTCTCCCAGAGGTTTCTGTCTATATGAAGTCTGCTGTCAAGTCCATATTTTCTTTCTAATTTTAAACACAGATACTGTTTACACTGCAGTCCACAATGATTTTTCCCTTCTTTTAACAAATTATTTTGGGGCATCTGACTTCGGCTCAGGTCATGACTCGTGACTCCTGAGTTCAAGCCCCACATCGGGCTCTATACTGACAGCTCAGAGCCTGTAGCCTGCTTCAGATTCTGTGTCTCCCTCTCCCTCTGCCCCTCCCCTGCTCACACTCTGTCTCTCTCTCAAAAATAAATAAACATTAAAAAATAAATAAAATTACATAAAAAAAACTAATCATATTGTTGATGGTTCCCACCAGAATATATAGGGTTGCCTCATTCTTTTTAATGGCTGCATAATGCTTCTGTACGGCTTTGTCAAACACACACACACAAAACAAGGCAAGCCCAAGACCAAGACCTGACTGACCCACCTGTAAAGGCAAAGGAGCCACTTGTAGATTCAGATGGTTTGTAACTTACAGAGTCAACAAAGGCAAGAGTGTCCAAACATTGCTGTTCCCCATGGTCCCTGTCCCACACACCAAAAAAAGGTGATAAAAAAGGGGCCAGATGACCACAATATAAGCTACACGGTTCTTCATTGCTACAGATCTTATTCTAGACTTTAGTTCACCAATTCTAGATGATGCACCTCTATTCTGCGAGTGCATGGCAGAAAGCCTCATGCCTTATCAGAACCTAGGAGGCAACAAGAAACTGTCATGACAGCTTCCCACGGAGCAGGTGCAGTGAGTGGGATATGGCCTTGAAGCTGCTAATTGCAGGCCTCCAACCTCTGGTGTTTCAGAAAGAGCATAAGGCATCCCGCCAAGCCTCAAATCAGCTGTTGTGCAAAGCTCTGGTTGTGTGGACCACGTAGATAGTGTGAGGTCACCAGGGCACACTGGCAGAGATGTTTCCCTACAGGGCTTAGCACGATTCTTAATTAACCCTGTTTTGATGGACTTCTGGGGAATTTCCAATCTATAAAAACTCCTAACATATGTCCCATTGCACACATTTGCTTATGACTGTAGGATACATTGCTAGAAACAGAACTGTTGGGTTGAAGACCATACAGTTCTAATTTTGAAGACATTGCTCTTTCTTTGATATAATATTAATTACCATCCCACTAACAATGTATGAAATAGCTCTGGTTACTCCATACCCATGCCAACATTATAAGGTTTTTGGTGTCTGCAGTATAAGTGAAAAATATCACTTGTAGCATGAATTTGCATTCCTTTTTATTAATGGGTATTGTTGAATATCTTTTCATATATTTGAGAGCAATTTTTTACATATTCGTGTTCTTGATTTCTCTTTAAGTTATTTATTAAAAATCATTTGTGGGAGATTTTTACCCATTAATTAAATTTTGAACTACCTTTCTAAGTTATTGAGGGAGTGATGTCATTATATATGTATTTTTATGGAAGGTCATAGGGAAGTTTTTAAAACATTTATACGGACAACATTTTTAATATATTCTATTTCCAGGTGTCTGAAATTTATGTCAGACTTAAAAGAACCTCCCACAACTCTTGATTAAAAATGCTATCTCTTATTTTCTTTGAAACTTTGATAAAAATTACACTTGAAGATATATATATATATGTATATATATATGTATATACGTATATATATATACACACACACATATGTGCTTTTAACTGCTTAGAGGGCTTAGTTCAATCTAGTTTTTTTAACTAAATATTCTTATTAAATACATGTATTTTTTATTTTGTAAAATGCCTTTTTGGTATTTATGCCATGATACAATGCAAATCATACATTCCAAACTATGTTTTTAATAGTTCTGGTGCTTGTAAAACAGCTATGTAAACAAGGTCACTGAGCACTCTTGATAGGAAAAGAATTATTGGATTATAAGAATCTCAGAGAAACGGGCCCTTACTAAGATCCTAAAAATATCTCTTTCCTAAAATTCTTCTGTTCCAGGCCAGAAGTGAAGTGAATGGTTAGAGTCTTTCTCACATGCATTTGAAGAAAATCATATAAGCTGAGTGATGTAAACTGGCATAAGTTTCCCAAAGTGAAACAAGAATCTATATACTTTCTGCTTCTCTCTCTCTCTCTCTCTCTCTCTCTCTCTCTTTTGACAGAAGATCTCAGCACTAGCCAGGAGCAGAAACAAACAACTTCATACATCTTAGTGAAACAAAAGTCTTCACGGGGCCACATGGAAAGACATCATGTCATTAGTTGATATCCTCAAGGTAGTCTAAGGTGAAGGAAGGAAGGCCACCCTAGTTAGCATATTGTCTTGTCAATTATTAACTCCTAATGCTAAAATTTTAAGAAGAACATAGATTTTCATAATATACTCAACCTTGGTATAAAATTTGAATGGGGATAACTGTAGAGCAGCAGGATGTGCTCTGACAATGGGTCACTGGAGCCCAAGGAGCTGATTTTAGTTATCCTGCTGGCTGGTGGTATCCAGGGCTCATATGTGCACATAGGGTCCCATGGCAGAAATAATATCAATAGCCTAGATCCTGATTAATAGATAATACTGTTACAAAATAAACGTTAGACTTAGATATTTTATTTATCTCTTTGCCTGCCAATAGGGTGCTAATATTATTTCTGGGTAACTTAAGAGTTTTCATTTTCTGGGTTTGCACAATTAGTGGCAAAGTGGTGACTGGAACACAAGGCTCCTGGGGAGTCTGGATGGCTCAGTTAAGTGTCCAACTTCAGCTCAGGTCATGATTACACAGTCTGTGAGTTTGAGCCCCACATCAGTCTCTGTGCTGACAGCTCAGAGCCTGGAGTCTGCTTCAGATTCTATGTCTTCTCTCTCTCTGCACCTCCCCTGTTAATGCTATGTATCTCTCTGTATCTCTCTCTCTCTCTCTCTCAAAAATAAACATTAAAAAATTTTTAAAAAACCCACAAGACTCCTATTCTAGTGCTCTTTTTCTCCCTCATAGTCTTTAAGGTGAATCTGCAAAAGCTGGAGAGCTCCAGTCATTCCAGAGACTTCTCCCAACACATAACTCCCGTGTTCTCATATAGCCAACGTCTAAGGTCGCCATTACAGTCAATCTGTTTTCCTATATGGTCACTGGAGCAAGCCAGCTGGGCACTCCAGCAGGGGCCAGAATTCTCTGAAGCAGAGTTTACTTCAAAGGAACACTCCAAGATATTTCTTTCCTAGGAAATACTTTTTATCAGGCAACATGAAATTTAGGTATTTCCTGAAGAAATCTGTTCCACTTCCATAAATTGAATGACATCACTGGATTCCATTTCCCTCAAATGCTGACATTCACTTTAATGCTACTCAGCTGTGATCCGATAAAAATTCTCTACACAGGAGAGACAGGTGGACATAGGCTTGAAAATAAATGTTAAATCAGGCAACTGGGAGAATTTTAGAACCATCTCCCAGGCCAGGAGAATTAAAGTATTGGGGGAAAAGATAAGACATAGAGATGATTTTATGTTTTCTGTTGTCCTCAAGTTCATGAATGATATATTTTCCAATATTGTGTGTATTCTTTCTTCTTTTCTCTTTTTGCAATTACTTAAATTTGGCAAAGAAAGATAATTGATATTCATAGATTTCCAGTTATCAGCCACTCAAAAAAAAAAAAAGATCTGGTATCTTTCTGAGTCAAGAAGGAACAAATTCTCTTTTGAATTTAATGCATGGCATATCTCATCAACAGTATGCTAAGCTAAAGTTAGGATCAAAAGATGAAGTCCTTCTTACAGCTCATGATGGTGAATGAAAAAAAATAAGTCAGATCCTAATTTTTCAATTATTCATATCCACCTCTGCTGTTCTAGCATGTACCCCACTGGTGACAGAAATTGTCTCTTAACAGAGTATCCCCACCATCTGTCCAACAATCCCCGGCCTTCAAGTCTAAGCTAGAGTGTAACTGCTCTGAAACAGTGATTTTCTGGGGCACTTGGGTGGTTCAGTTGGTTAAGAGCCCAACTCTTGGTTTTAGCTCAGGTCATGCGCTCGCAGTTCACGTGATAGAGCCTCCTTGGGATTCTCTCCCCCACCCCCCACTCCCATTTCTCCCTCTCTCAGAATAAATAAATAAACTTTAAAAAAATTAAAACAGTGGTTTTCGAATGGTAGCGTACATCACAGTCACCTGGACAATTTCTAAAAACAGATTTTTGAGCCCTTCCTCTGGAGTTTCTAATCAGCAGGTCTGGGTGAGACCTGAGTGATTTTATTTTTAACAAATCCCCAAGGGATGTTAATTGGGCTGACTCCTGAAACAGACATTCAGAATTACTAGTCTAAAACATAAAACCAGCCACAATCCTGCAAAATGTCCTTCAGAGGCCCCTTAGCCCCCATAGTTTAAGTTCGCTAACACAGGTCACATGGCTTATCATCATCTGTGTCTTCCCCAATTCTTATGTTTGATCTCTAACATACCCTGCCTCACGTGGCATGTTCATAAAGGTTTAAAATCTGGCTGTTCAGGGTGTGGCTCACACACATGTATGTTATGTGTGTGTGTGTGTGTGTGTGTGTGTGTGCCTACACGAGCATGAGATTATTTTACTGATAGAAACATGTAAACACAATTTGCAAATAACATACGATAACCTTTATTGTAAATGCCATGTAACCAATTGATTCTTATAGAATGCTTTTGTTGATTTTTCACTGAATTCATTTATCGGTGATCACATGCAGTCTCTGTCACATACACTTTTATTTAATTTTTAAAATAAATTTTAACAACCCTTTACAAATGTAAATTTTATTCTTAACTCACAGGCTCCAGGAAAACAGGCTTCAAGCCAGACTTGACCTACAGGCTGTAGTTCACAAATCCCTGGTCTGGACAATTTACATAACAATAAACCAAGCCCTAATTTATAGCATTTGCCCAAATCCCTGGCACAAATATACTCACCATGGTGGATTTCAAACTACCAAAGGGATGTCACTGAATATGAAATTGGGAAGAGATGTACTGTAGCAAACCCAATTTACAGTATTTTTACCACACAAATACAACAGATATAAAAAACCTCAAGAGTACATATAGATAGATGCATAGGTAGGTAGGTAGGTGGATAGATGGATAAATTGATATAACATAGTAAAATAATGAGGAATTAATGAATGCATTACTTTTAAAAATACTTCAGTGAATTATTAGTTTATTTAACTTAATTTTTAAAGTCCATGTTTGCCATCCAGTTCACAAAATTCCTGAAAAATCTACCAGTTCGCCCTCATGCGTCAATATCAGCTGGTCCAACATACCATTGCCTGTCTATTGTTTCAAACCTGATAAATACTGGACTGTGATATCTCATGCCTGGCCTGGCCTGCCTTTCTAACCTTCGTCATCAGGCTAGTGCTCTTCTTCTTTCAAGACTCAAAAGTGTCTCTTTCCAGACGCCTTCCAGGTCTCCCTAGGTTGAGCCAAATACCCTCTTCCCAGTATCCCTGCAATACCCCTCACTTCTCCCCCCAGTAGGTTTTACTCCCTTATGCCACAGCAGCTCATCTCTGGGTCTGGGTCTGCTACTGGACTGTATGCTTCTCCAACTCAGGAACTCTGTCTCAGCCATCTCTGTATGTTGATGGCTTAAAACAAAGTCCAGTATACAGCTGGGGCACAATACTTATTGAACTGAACTACTAGCCAAGATGGATAACTGTTGGCTGTCAGTTTGCAGAATTTTGTGCAATCTTCTTTGTGTTGTAAGTCTGGTGCATTTCATGGTGCCTCTTGTATAAGAAAGCAAGAAAGAACCAACTGTCCACATGTATTGTCAAAAGTTTGCATAGGAATGAAGGTTAAAAACAAGTGCATATCATGTGGATTTCAGATTCCTTTGGATTTTGTTTATCTTTCTTTTTTTAAACCCAGGTATTACTGACAAATAATATTGTATTAGTATAATTTCTGTATCTCCCCAGCTATTCTCAAAATTGATTTTTGAAAACAGTCCAGCTGAGTGTAACTACGAGACTACACAGTGATCCAGGAAGGCTACAAGCAGAACACATCTATAAAAGTGAACAAGGAGATTTCCTGATTTTAAAATGCACGCAATTTGCTAATGCCCCATTACTGCCAAGGCATGTACCCCACACTCACGGGTCTGATGCCTTCCTTGGACTCTTCCACTGAAGGCTGCCTGAGCAATTCTCTCCATTGCTCTTCTGTTGGCCAATTTTTACTGATACTGAGCAAGGGGTCTGGGGACCTGCGGGGAGAGTCAACTCACCTCATAGTCGATGTCTAGGGCATCGGCCTCACCCTTGGTGCGGAAATGCTGCGTGTGCTTGTCCACTGTGAAGTTCACCTGCTTGCCAACCCGCTCGATAAGGACCGAGTGCCAGTGCTGGTCATCCAGCAGACTGCCCAGGGTGGCCGAGGGTGGGCTGCTACTGAGCCGAGGTTTGCTGTCATCTGTGAAGGAGACAGGAAGACGGGATGGCATCTGTGCACAAGGGCAGTCTTGAGTACGGGAACATTCTGCAAGCAATGCCAGCTCTATATCCTAACGGTCAACCATGATTCTCCCTCCACAGGCCCAGGACCGTGCTGTGCTTGTAAGGGAATAACAAGGTACGCCCACAGATTCAAAGAACAAAATCTAGGTCAGATGATAAACACATCCCCTTGTAGACATGAAAGGACACGTTTGCAGAATGTGAACAATTAAATAATAAAATAAACCATATCCTAATGGTCATCAATCATATCGAAAACAGAGGGTATCACAGTTAGAGATAATACACATACGTTGTGTTTGAACGACTCTTGAATGAAGAAAATGAATCTTGAGTTATGCCTTGGAGGAAAAGTGAATTCTGGAGAAGTAAAGGGAAGGCAATGGGCACACTGAGTTAGGTTGTCTGCGGTCAAAGGCAACGATGAGGAAATCATCACATCCGCTGCCATTTTCAAGTGCCTACTATATTATACAAACAGCACATAAGTAGGAAGCTTATACCCTTCATCTTTAATCCTCTTAGGGAAAATTATTATCTGAATTTCACAAATAAGAAACTTGAGGATCAGTGAGGTTAAGCACCCATGACCCAGAGATGTAGCCAGCGTTCAAATCCAGGTCCACCTGAGCCTTTTTACTCTGAAGACAGTATGGGTCATAGGCATTGATCAGCCGAAATGGAGCTTGGACAGCCCTCAGGAGAGAGGGACCATGAGAGATTCCGGTGAAGAAGTATATTTTTCCATCAAGTTGGGCTTGTTCGCCCCCCACCACGTCCCTCCTCCAATTTTTATGGAAGTTCCTGCCAGTACCTTTTGTCCAAAAGATTACAGCATTTTTTCCTTAGAACAGCTCAGATTTAGCTAAATGAGCAGTTAATGCAATTAATTATGACTTATATATAAACTTTCAAGTTTTTGAGTGTTTTATTATTTGGTCCCCTTAGAAACTGAAAGCTGAATGTCTTCCTCCTCTCTTCTAAGTCATGTTTTACCAGAGTGCTGTAACAGCATGCTCAACAGTGTGGCATTAAGGGGGCAGGAGCTGCCATTTCCCCCGTAGGCTGCTCACTCCCACCTTCATTATGGCCCCAAGGCACTGCTTCCTTCGATAACACTTGGTTGCTTCAAATGGGGGTGGTGGTGGGCATCAAATTTATTGTAATTGAAAAATGATAGGTGGTGCATTCATAGCTGACATTATTTCATTGATTTGTTCATTATCCCACGTTGTGAGTTCTTGCCATTTGTGAAATTATGCTAACGATTAAAAGATATTTTTTTCTTTCTCCCTCCTCCCCTCACCTTCTCCATTCCTTCTTTTTTTCTCTCCTTCCTTCCTTCCTTCTCCCCTTCCTTACTCCCTCCCTTTCTTCCTTTCCTTCCATAAAAAGGCACTGATACCAGGGCACTTGGGTGGCTCAGTGGATTAAGCATCTGACTCTTGATTTCGGCTCAGATCATAATCTCATGGTTCATGGGATCAAGCCCAGGATTGGGTTTTGTGCTAATGGCACAGAGCCTGCTTAGAATTCTCTTTCTCCCTCTCTCTCTCTCTCTCTGCCCTTCCCTTACATGCCATGTGCTCACTTTCTCTCTTTCTCAAAAATAAATATATAAACATTAAAAAGAAAAAAGGCACTGATATCTACCTGTGCTGGCTATAGTGATATATAGTGGCATGTGATATGTAAAGGAGATAAAGGAGATACAGAGTTAAAAGGCTTATTTCCCTCCTTGAAAGTCTTAATGTGGAGTCTCTCAATAAGTAAATTGATAAAAAGTATGCTGCCGGTATATAGCATTTAGTGCCAGGAGCCAAGCAAATGCAGGCTAGGCAGCTGTGAAGCTCCAATGGAGCAGTGACAAGTTTAAGATTTGGCTGGAAGAAGGAACACCCCCACACAGCCAGGAGAAGCACGTGCCAAGGCTAGGAGATAGAGGGGAACGTGGTAGGGGAGTCCACGCAGCAGTGTGCCATGACCACACCAGCCTGGCTTATATCATCTGGGAATAGTGTGCTAGTGTGTGCGACATAACCATGCATTTCATTTACCTTTAAGGAATGGGCATGTGGTGAATTAGTAAATCAGAGATTACTAACTCAGATTAACATCTAAGAAAGCAATTTATTAATTTATTAGGAACTCAAATCACATTGAGGGTGAGAGAGGAGCGTCTTGGAATTTTTGTTGTTGTTGTTTGCTTACTCTTATATAAAAAAAAGATTATTTTGGCAGCTGTATGAGAATTTGATCAGAAGGCAAGTAAGACTGGCAGTAATCCGATGGGGGACCCAGGGGCTTAGGAAAAGAGAAGGCATAAAGGATGCATTTCCAAGTGTAATAAGGAGCTAACATGTGGCAACTTCACTTGGATATTTTCCCTTGGATATTGGAGGGGGAAGTAATAAAGGAAGAGTCCCCTAGGGATGACTTTTAGTTTAGTTTTTTTTTTTTTTTTTCTTGAGCAGATGCATGAAAAGTGGTACCAGTCATGAGATAAGAAAGAGCGAGAACATCTCCCTCTCTATCTTGCTCTTTTTCTCTCTCTCTCCCCATAACACACACACACACACACACACACACACCCTTTATTTTTAAAATAAAATTTTTCTAAAGGCTAATGAACTATGAAGGAAACTTAGTGTGCCTTATAAACAGTTAGTTCCAGGTAACAAGCCACGTGAAATTAATAGTAGAGATTTCACTTTGGTATGTGCCTCAATTTTTTCCTTAAAAATTAAAAATGCATGATGTAACAATTATTTCTAAACAGTAAGTCACAAACATTAAACATTTGAAAATGTAAAGCCACTGCAAGTCACAGAATGAAAAAAAAAAAGGAAAAGGAACCATATCCTTTCTTCCTACTTATTTATTCTATGTGCTGCTTTTGGTGGGTTTTGGAGATATACTGAGTTCTTTAATAAAGCCAAGGATAATGATTAAAGCAAAGTATTTAAATATTTTTTTCTGTACTATTATTCCAGCTTCCAAAGGTGAATTTAATTACAAATGGGTCAAAGTGACTATATATATATTTTAACTTTCTGGATTCAGTAACGGATCTTCCTCCATCCTTGCCTCCATATGCTAATCTTCCATATACGTCCTATAAGGAATTGCTGTTATTAATGTCTTCTTTCTCCTTCCAGGAAAAACCTGAGGCATATGCAAGCCAGTGTGTGTGTATACACACACACACAATTTATTTATATATACACATATATATACTTTATATATATGCACTCTGTATGCATATATAACCTATATGTACATATATACTTTATATAAATGCAATACATACACACATTAAATACATGCATATATAGCAATATATGCAAGACTATATACACACATATGCACACATATACATATGCAAAGATATTCTTTATTTCTCGTCATTAATGTTTTACCTTAATGATGAAATACAGTGCACAACTTTTGTGTACCTTTTCATTTTCCCTTAATTTATCCTCGGAGTTTTCTTACATCAGTATATAAAAAGCTGCCTCATTCTTTTCTGCAGCCGCATAGCATTCCATTGAATGATATATGTGATATGCATTTTAACCAGTTTCCTATGAATAAATGTTGAAGCAGTCTCTCTATTATTGATACTTAAAACTTCTCAAATACCTTGTATGTAGACAGCACTTTGGATTTCTGTAACATGCATTCTTAGGTAAGGATCTGGTGGTCAAAAGTTTTCACATATGCAATTTTGACAGGTACTGTCGAATTGTCCTCTAGGAAAGTTGTGACAATTCAAACTCCTACCAGCAAGTTATGAGAGGGATTCTTCTGCACAGGCTTGTCAAGAAAATATGTTCAAGCTTTTGGAATTTTGCCTGTCTAATAGCCAAAAACAGTATATTTCTGAGCAGTTTTAATATACATTTCCCTTAAAGTGAATGATTTTGAAAATATTTTCATTTTTAATTCCTTTTAATGAACTATTTCCTCACATTTCTGGCCTATTTCTTGTGTCAAATTCCTTATCAATTTGTATTTAGTCCATTGTCTGTAATGTGAATGGTGCCAATACCTTGTTGCTGTTCTTTGTTTTTTGCTTTCACTTTAAATTTTTTTTCTATTTTTAAATTTTTTTTGTCATTCAGACATTCTTGGTTGAAAAAGCCACCATTTTCTTTTTCATTTATGGCTTGTTTTATGTATTTTTGTTATACTTTAATGCCCTTCCATTTTGAGATCATTAAAGAATTCTCCCATTTTTTCCACTTCATTTCATTTGAATTTTATTCCGATGCATATGACATAAGGTAGAGTTCCTCCTTTATTTTATCTTTTTAAAGCGTATTTTAATTTATTTTAAGAGATAGACAGCAAGCAGGGGAAGGGCAGAGAGAGAGAGAGAGAGAGCAAGAGAGCCAAGTAGGCTCCCCTGTGTCAGTGCAGAGCCAGATGCATGGCTCGAACTCACAAACATGAGATCATGACCTGAGCTGAAACCAAAAGTCAGAAGCTTAACTGACTGAGCCACCCAGCACCCCCCACTCCTATTTTGTCTTTTTAAATAGCTAACTATATGTCCCTGATCCGTTGTTTTAAAATCCTTAGGTGATTTTTTTTTTTTTTTTAAGTAAGCCAAGTGTACAACTTCCAAATGTAATACTAAATTGGATGAGTTGATATGTTACCCTGATTGGATCAAGGTTCTCTGGGCATGTATATTGGGATCTTTAAATTCTGAAACTTCAAGGAGTAAATTTGCAAGTTGGCTGCTACCACCATAGTCTACCTACTTCTATCCACTGGAACCACCATCACCACCATTGTCATGCCTCAGAACACCTGGGAAGAGGAAGTAGCTTCTGTAATCCCATCAGTACATACCCTCATCAACATTAAAGTCAGCCTTCCTCTCCCACACCCTAATCTTACTGCACCAAGTTTGCTATTTCAGCCAATAATCCTGCTCATAATTTTAAAACTTCAGAGGAACAACACTGTATATCTTCTTAAATAAAAGGCAGCTACTTCTGTCTTACTGCACCTAATGAAAACATGAACCTTAATTAACACACTTATCTTCTCATGCAAAATAGGTTATGAAATTTTCATGAATATTTATAGCAATTTGTTGACCTGCCCTCAAAGGTGAATTAACATTGTTCCTTCTTTACATTGTTTACTTACCTGGTCAAATTTATTTATTGCCCAAAAATAATGCAAAAGAAAATCCCACCAATTCTTTTGGAAAAAAAAAAAAATCAATACATACTTAGGAACTAAAAAATGTTCGTAACTTTTTACTTAGTAACCTACTTTCTGGAAGTCTCTTCTAAAAAAAAAAAAACTAACTAAAATTAAAATATGAATGTTTTAAAAATATCTAATAATTTAAATATTAGAGATAATGTCTAATCGTTTGGAAAGAGACAAAAAAAAAAAAACTTTGAGTAAACTTAGGCAGAATCACCAGATGGAATATTACAAATGAATCTAAATGATACATACAAAGTATTTATATCATTTCGAAAGTATACTCAGTAGTAACTGCCATTTTTTGATAACATTAAAAAATAACATTTAATAAAAGGGGTATTAAATAGTGTGCACCTTCCTGATTTAAATTATAAAAAGGCAGGGGCGAAGCCTGGTGGCTGTCAGTTAAGCCTCTGACTCTTGATCTCAGCTCATGACATGATTGCATGGTCATGAGATCAAGCCCCATGTTGGGCTCTGTGCTGACAGTGTAGAACTTGTTTGGGATTTTCTCTCTCTCTCAAAAAGAAATAAACATTAACAAAAATTAATGTTTATTTCTTTTTGAGAGAAAGAGTGAGACAGAGTGTGAGCAGGGGAGGGCCAGAGAGAGGGAAACACAGAATAGGAAGCAGGCTCCAGGCTCTGAACTGTCAGCATAGAGCCCCAGGCGGGGCTCGAAATCACAGACCGGGAGATCATGACCTGAGCTGAAGTCGGACGCCCAACCGACTGACCCACCCAGGTGCCCCAAAATAAATAAATATTAAAAAACCTTAAAATAAATTATAAAAAGGTAGGATAGAAAAGTATATATAAAGACTAAGTAACAAGTATGGAAAGGAAACAGATAAGCACTACGTGAAAATGAACAAAAAAATGCATTTACTAAAATATTAAGAGGCTTTGATTTCTTTTTTCTTCCCGCTGTTTTTAGAGTGGGCATAACTATCTTTGGTAATGAGAAAAATAATAAAATTCATTAAAAACAAATTCCTTATCATGCATTCCTGGTTCATTGAAAACTATATAGAAGTGATGTGTAAATTACTGACTATTCCCTGCAGTACAAGTTACTTCTTTATTAGCAAAAAAGTGGAGGATGTGAATGAATTTCACCCACACCTCCATCAATCATCCTACGCTAACATTCAGAAATCTTGTATTAAAACAAACTGAGTGAAAATTAGTTTGTTTAAACAATTGGGGAAACAGGGAATTTCTGAAATTCATCAAGAAGGATGTTTTGAATTGTTCCTACACTAGATGTTACCATAAAGAAAGATGAATGTTAGTCCTAGGAAATGTTCTATCTTACCAAGACACGTCCATTATTAGAAATTAAGAAACACTTAATTCTCAAGAGATTATCAAACTCTTTATCCTGAAATACATATTTCAAGTTTTTCCTCAGTGGCAAGTGAGGTTCAACCACTAGCTTTCAGTAGTTTCCAATTTCTTAAGGCAAGATAAAAATGCCCATGGGCAACTGTAGAGGTCAAAGACAAAAATATGCAGAAGTTACCTTTTAGACCAGGAACATATTAGGGAATAAAACAACCTTTTACTCAAAAACAAAAACAAAAACAAAAAACCACTTGTTTTCATGTGGTTTGAGATACACTTAAAATGAAACAATGTAAATATTCTCAAGGCCCTAAAGCAGGTAACAATTTTTACAGGAAGCTTGTAATGTTTCCAAAATATTTATGATTTAATTTCTCATCTTTGTCCCCTGCCAACATACTGTGAATATGCATGTCAATTTCTCCACCCTTAGACTTAACAAGGGCACACATTATCACTAGGTTTTCACCCAAAGTCGTCTTTGTTTGGATCTTCTTGCTTGGTCTTATGTTAGGAGTTCAAACATAGATGCCACATCACCTTTCACAATTGGTGAACTTCAGATCACCTGAGCAAAAGGGAAAGGGAACTCTGTTTCAGATTGTATTTCTGCAAAAAATCACTCCTGGAAAGGGCTTCATTTACTGTTCAGGAAATAGGCGGCCACTCGTATGGAAGTCTCTAATGCCTGCCTCCATCTGACCTTCAGAACTAACCTTTCCACCTTTAATTTTTCAGATTATCAACATCGGTATTCACTTATATTATAAACTTCTCACATAATGTGAGCACTTTATACATGTTGTTTCAATCGTTCCTGACCAAAACCCTGCAAAAAGCTCTGTCAAAGAAGACACATGACTCACCCAAGAACACAGAGTTACGGTTACAACCCAGCTCTATCTTATTCCAACACTAATATTCTCACTGCTACCCTTATTGGAAAAAAAAAAAAAAGATACTCACATTCACCCTCATTTCTTACCTTCTGCATCCCACCATACACATGTGTGAGTTATGCAGCTTAGCTTAGCAGGAAAGAGTCTGATGGATGAAAAGCAAAAAGTTGTGGAAAAGAAAAATGGGGCAACACTAAGGGGGAAGCCTAAGATTTAGCAGAAGAAGGCAAATTTCAACTCCATGGGCTATCCAGTATACAAAGACCCTTGTTTGGCAAGATGCAGGGCTAATGAATATTTTCCTAAGTGCTCAAGTGAGACTTTCTGGAAAAAAAGAAAAAAATTAAAAAAATTAAAAAAAAAAAAAAAACCCAAGAAGCTAACAGTAAGCCATATGATACCGGTGGATTTGACTCTCAAATCAGAGAAAATATTTATGTATCACTAAAGCAATGAAACACACTTCTTTAATTGTTGGGGAATTTCTAAAATTCATTCAATAAAACACTTGCCAGATTTAGGGATGGTTGTTCAAGTCTGACCCCTAATTTGTATCCATCTTCTGTGACTGCTGCTATGTTAAAAAAACACTATCTTTTTTTTTTTAATTTTTATTTAATTTATTTTTTAAATTGACATCTAAGTTAGTTAGCATGTGGTGCAACAATGATTTCAGGAGTAGATTCCTTAATGCCCCTTACCCATTTAGCCCATCCCCCCTCCCACAACCCCTCCAGTAACCCTCTGTTCTCCACGCTTAAGAGTCTCTTAGGTTTTTTTGTCCCCTTCCTTGTTCTTATATTATTTTTGCTTCCCCTCCCTTATGTTCATCTGTTTTGTAACTTAAAGTCCTCATAAAAACACTATCTTAATACAGTTATGGTATATGGTTTTGATAATACATAATTATATTTTTAAATTAAAATTAAAAAGGTAGAATGTAAATAGAAATAATTAGTTTACCAGGTTAAGAACTCCCTGAATACAGGGACAGGTAAACAGAACTTTTAACCCCCAGTGGCTAGCTTAGCATCTGATTTAATATACTTGTTCAACAAATTGTTACTACATTAGTGACAAAATTTATGGAAAATGGGATGCACCTTATCCCCATGATACTTTGAAACACCTGTCTTCCTCTATTTTTCATAATAAAATGCCCAGGTAAGTCGGGGTTCATCCATAATGCTTTTTGGGCTCCTCTCTCCCACCCTGATCCTTCCATTGTCACAATTTAACATATGAACTTGGACTTCATGATATTTAATATATAATTATTTCATAAAGATTTATAACGTCTTAATTATTAATGTCAGGGCATTGGGGTAGGACTGGAGAGGGTTCTAATCCAAGGTCTAACATAATGCCACTGTGTGTTCTTGGGCAACTGACTATACATCACTGACCATCAGTTTCTTCATCTGGAAATGGGTTTGGATAGTTTTTTAGGACTATCATGTGATTTTAAATGAAATATGTATTTAATGTATCTGCTACACAGCATAAGTGCAGGCTCTCAAAAATGGCAACATTTAAAATATCTTCCATGCTATTCAGTACCAACTCAGAAACATGATAAACATTTTATAAATACATGTGGGTTGACTTATTCAAATGTCTAGATTTCAAAAAAGTATAGTAAACGTCCATTTTACTTTTTGGAGAATATGCAGATCTATCACCTACGTCTCCAGATATGACAATAAATTGAATATTCAATCAAGTGCTCTGGCCTCTGAACCCTATGCTTGCTCCCCCAAGGACACTGCTTTACGTGTGTCTATGCTATTCCAGGATTCTCACTTTAGTACTGCTGTATTTACTGCACATTGCACATTCTGCCTCAGTTCAAAGGCACTGAACTCTTGTAAGGATGAATGACCAACATGTACTATTGATGTCTTGCTTAGTTCTTACAACAGTTTCCCAGTCATGTAATGTCTCAGCTCTTTGATTCTCCCACCTGTATGTGTGGGTTTGTGCCGTTGGAATTCTGCAGGGGGCAGACTGCCACAGGTAGTGTGAATGAGATGTGTACAGAGTGAGAAGAGGAGTCTCTATGATCTCCTTATGAGAAGAAATCTCTTTCCCATTAATACTTTTAGGGAAAAAAAAAATATTGCTTTACCCTAAGAAATTAATTAAATGAGTTGACCTAGGTCAATTTCACCATAGAACTGACCTGTCCAAGTCAGTCACAGTAGAGGTAACTAGGCAATGTGAATCAGCCAGGAAAGAGCATCACTTGAAAAGAACCACAGCCCATAGACTCCCAAGCAGGAGCCTTGGCAGCTGTCCATGGTGCTGAACCCCTCCACTCTTCTCCTGAATTGCTGAACTGTAAAGTCTCAGATTAGATAAGGACACACACTGGAGAATTGTCACTAAAGGAAAGGCTGCTGGAGTGCCCATGAGAGCTGGGCAGGGAAAAAAACAAAAAAACAAACAAACAAACGAAAAAAAAAAAAAACAAGAAAAAAAAACAAAAAAACAACTACCTCTTTCATTGGCCTAGCACCATACTTTAGCCCACTATCTTGGATTCTTGGATTCTTCCTCCCTCATTCCTTCTCTCACACTCCTGCTTCCCCTCCCTCCCTCTCTGCCTCTTCCTCTTCCTGTCTCTCTTTCTCTCTCTCCCTCTCTCTCCCTCCCTGTCTTCCTTCTCTCCTTTCCTCTCTGCCTCTTTATTTCTTCCTCTCTTTCTCTCTCCTTCTCCCTCCCTTTTCTCCCCTCATTCTTCTCTCTGCCTCTTTCTCTTTCTCCCTCCTTCCTTCTCTCTCTGCCTCTCTTTCTCTCCCTCCTCCCTCCCCCCTCACATCCATCTCTTCCTTCTTTCTTTCTATTCTTGATTCATTTCTTTTACAAAATTTAAAATATTAAGAGGTACACATGATCATGCATAACATGAATTCTTTCTATTCCGGAGGCTGTGTGGCAACATAGAAAGAACATGAATTTTGTATAATATGTTTATATAAACATTTAAGAAAAAAACATTTGAAAAATATACTAAAGCATTAATAGCAGAGATGACTGAATTGTAGGATTTCAAGTGATTGTTTTTTCTTAAATATAATGATTTTATTTTTTCTTCAGATTTTCTAAAACTGACATATTTTATAATCTGAACATAACAGTGAAAAAATGGATTGGATATAATACATTTTAACAGTGGCGATACCTTATAGCTAACTGTGTAAACTGAAGTGATTTATTCTTTTTGATCTTAATATTCCTTATGGGTAATTGGGCTAATTTGGTTTGTTCACCTAACAGGGCTGCTTTGAAGATTGGCTAGGATCCTAGCACATTGTGGGGATTTTATAAATAGCAGGGCGCCATCAGAGGAGACAGAGTGGCACATGAGGGAGCCAGGTGCACAGGCTTGGGGTGAGCAAGCCCAACGGTAACAACGTGCATTGTGCCAGCCCCTGCTATTTTAGATGGAACCCCCCTTTTTCCAATGTATTCATTTTTAGGCAGGTGTTTTCCTAAGTTCTGGAGCTATAGAAATGAACAAATGTTGTCCTGCCCTTTTGCAATCTACATGACAGATTGTCTGTTATGAGCAAATCAAAGCAGTTATCATCCCCCGTGCCCTTAACTTAGTGCTTCCAGAGATCTGCTGCCTATTTGTGAGGTAGGAAGGGCTAAGGAACTGATACGTGGCAGTATCTCTCTAGAGAAGAAACATGCAAATTGGCACTGATTTATAGGAAAGTTAGGTGGCTGCTTCAAACTGGGAAGTACAGGGAACACTCAAATCCACAGCATTTCATTTTCTAAGATGAAGAAATTCTCAAACTATGCAGACTAGATGAAGAACATATTCTCACTACTGAATCATTCACTCAATGAGGTTTTACTTTGTCACCATCCTGATTAGAAAAACAGGGCACATGGAATCTGGGGAAAAGAGACTTGCCTTGTTTTTCATTGCAAGGAATAGGTCCTATTTATTTCATACACCATTTCTTTTCAGGAAGGTTGGCATGGAGAAGAGTACAGGGCATTTGGATATTGTTTGATGAAGAAATGAGCAATATTAAGAGCTTATCTTTGGGATCCTTCATTAGGTTCACTTACTGACATGGAATATTAATTTATAATATTTTTCGTTTTCGTGTCCATGCTCTACAAGACAGTTATTCCTTAGCCCCGGATTCTACATAGGTAAACAGAGGCTTGTGGGTTATGTGACTTTCCCCATAACAAATAGCTGGCACGTGTCTGCAATGAAAACAGTTCTGTTGAGTGACCACACCTACTCCTTTCCATCATCCAATACTGTGAGTGAAACTGGTTTGCAACACTGGATTATGCATGCTGGAGCAGAGCATTGTAGAGGGACAGCATACATAATTGGGAATGGCAGCAACTGGCAGACTGAGTGTCATCAGAAGGCGCCTGCTCTGGCGTTGACAAATAATTGTAACTTCACTCACAACGCACAGTGCTTTCTGAGGCATGGCCAGTTGAGGGGCTCCACTCCATTCATCCACAGTCCCTTCCTCAAAATCGAAGGCCAGTTAATAAACTGATACATCTTTTGCTGAATATGTGTATGCCCGCCCTTCAGATAATTCATTGTTGAGTTGCTTTTGCATGTATGTTAATAAAATTAATCAGGTTACTAGCAAATCCTCTTGCTGCTTTCTTCTGGGTAAAATTCTGCTTCTAAGGATGCTTTTGGTGGATATTTAATCTAATGCACTAGATGTCAATTTTATGAATTAAACTTGGGACTCCAGATGTTTTCCCTGTTACCCCTGCCAATATTCACCATGGTGGGTAAGAAGATACTCAGAAATGACTCAAAATAGAGGTTTACATAGTTTGGCTTTTGGGATGAGTCCACACTAATCTTTATTCTTATGTCTCTCCTCCTAATTGTGAAAGTATACTTGAGATTTTTTTCCAGTTTTCCATGCAACTTGAACTTACAAACTCAATTCTGCTATGACTGTCCTTCTTTACTCTGATAGCGAATACTTAGTGATAATTATCTTCCACAGGTACCATAACCACCCCTTTCCCAAATGCTAACAAATATGAATGAGAGGCAGGGAATCATTCTCATAAGGAATGGCACTTGCTGTTCCTTCAGCATGGCTTATGTTTTTTTTTGTTTGTTTGGTTTTTTTGTGTGTGTGTGTTTTTTTTTTTTTCTTTTGGTTTCTTTCTCTACGGAAGAGCTTTTAGGTTTGCTTTTGCACCTCTGGGAATTCTGCCCCCTGCCGTCAGCACTTGTTTCACTCTTCCTTCAGAAGTACCTTTGAGCACACAAAGGAGGCTGTTCCTTTCTCTTTTGTTCCCTGGAATAGGAAGTTGATTACAATGATGGCCTGCCTGTGGTGAGGCCATGCTGGGTGCCAGCCCACAGGAGGAGGCCAGTGTCCTCAATGCACAGAAGGCAGGAGGACATTCTGTACCAAATTAACTGGTATTTGGCAAGTCTAGGGTTCATCCTGGCACAACCAGGGCACTTGAATGAAACTGTGTTTGCCTAGAAACTTAGACTTTCCCACTATACATATAACCCTCTATCTCCCTTCAACCAGAAAAAGGACAGAAAAACAGAAAGATAAAGAAAGAACAAACGAAAGAGAGAGAGAGAGAGAGAGAAAGAAAGAAAGAAAGAAGAAAGAAAGAAACCAAATAAATTAAAATGTGTCTTCTCTATTTTTCTCTTGGGATTCAACTTTCATAAATGTACCAATTTATGATTGGTCATAAATATACCAATCAGAATAGATTATGAGCAAGCTTCATTAAAATATATGTTCATGGGGGCGCCTGGGTGGCTCAGTCGGTTAAGTGTCTGACTTCAGCTCAGGTCACGATCTCGCGGTCCATGAGTTCAAGCGCTGCGTCGGGGTCTGGGCTGATGGCTCAGAGCCTGGAGCCTGCTTCCGATTCTGTGTCTCCCTCTCTCTCTGCCCCTCCCCCATTCATGCTGTCTCTCTCTGTCTCAAAAATAAATAAACTTAAAAAAAAGCTGCTGAGGATTCAACTCAGTTTAAAAAAAATATATGTTCATGTGTGTTAAATGTGCTCAAATTAAATTCTATTACTAAAGGGGCGCCTGGGTGGCGCAGTCGGTTAAGCGTCCGACTTCAGCCAGGTCACGATCTCGCGGTCCGTGAGTTCGAGCCCCGTGTCGGGCTCTGGGCTGATGGCTCAGAGCCTGGAGCCTGCTTCCGATTCTGTGTCTCCCTCTCTCTGCCCCTCCCCTGTTCATGCTCTGTCTCTCTCTGTCCCAAAAATAAATAAACGTTGAAAAAAAAAAATTAAAAAAAAAAATTCTATTACTAAAAAAGATAGATAGATGATAGATAGATAGATACATAGATACATGATAGCAATGAACTTGTAGAGCTCCCTACTTGCCAATACTATCTTGTTTCAAAGAATGCTAGGTACAGCTTAACTATTTCACAAAATGGTAATTTTTTTTTCTCTGACATGTAAAAGGGGAAAACAACACTTACACTGAGCTCCAGCAATTTTCACCTGATACACCTGGGCAATAAGGAACTGTGACCCACTACAAAATGGAGTTCCTGCTATCTCTACATAGAAAGGAGCAAAGCCTGACCCTACCCAAGTTGAGGTGTAAGGCGAGCCTCCCCTTCTGGAGCTCCAGAGTGATGTGGTCTCCACGTTGACCTTCTCCATGGAACAGGACCCCATCTCCTTGCATGCTCTTGAATTTCAGAGAGATCACATCTTTGAGAGTGCTCATCAGCTTCTGATTGAACCTGTACAGAAGGGAGCTTCGGCCATCAAAGTCAGCGACATCTGACTCTGGGCAGAGAGAGAGAAAGAGAGAGAGAGAAAGATCAGTTAATATCCTCATAATTGCTCTTCCTGCTTCCCATCGTAGTTGTTGTCCAAGTTATAGGAATGTTCTTGACATTGGGAAGGTCCCATCTCAACAGGAAGCATATAGACTAGACTCAACTTAATTAGACTCTGGGGGGATTATTCATTTATAAGCAACATCACACACCGAATCAAAGTGAACTGATTAGTAGCCTGGAAGTAAAACCCCTCATTAGTGATATGTCATATTTTGCTTGAGGGGACAGGGTGAGAATACCATAAGTACCTACATCAGGCTCTACAGTGTCAGGTGCCTGGTAGTAATAATCTTTCATGATTGATCTTCATTATCAATTTGCTTCTGATATCTGGAGCCACTTGACCTCCTCATCTCAGGTTCAAGGTTAGAGACGGAAAAATACAGTCTATCATTCCGCAGTTAACTGAATAGTACTGTCTTCTTAGAACCTGTGTTGAAAAATATTGTGAGGTCTCCTCTGAGTTCAGTGGAAAAGAATGTGCGGTAAAGGAAAACTTGCTGTTTGTATAGGGAAGGCAAATATATGGCACCCTTACCATCCCTGACTTATCCTGTGTCAGTGATAGCTCTCGTTTTAGTTTTTATATATAAAAAGTGTTCAATTACTATTGTTAAAGCAAAGAAGAGAAAGTCAAGAGAAAGATCGTGATTTAAATCAACTCACTTTGTAGATATGTATAAACATATCTGAAAATTGTATGTCAAAATGTTAATAGGGATTCTCACCTCCCCAAAGAAATTATAGAAATGACAAGTAAGTATATGGAAAGATGCTCCACATCATGTGTCATTAAGAAAAGGCAAATTAAAACAAGAATGAGATACTGAACACTGACAACAAGAAATGCTGGTGAGGATGTGAAGTGACAGGAACTCTCATTCATTTGTGGTAGGAATGCAAAATGGTACAGCTGCTTTGGAAGACAATTTGGTGGCTTCTTATAAAACTAAACATACTCTCATCACACTACCCAGCAGCCTCACTGCTTGGTATTTACACAAAGGAGTTGAAAACTTATGTTCATGCAAAAATCTGCACATGGATGTTTATAGCAGCTTTATTCATAATTGCCAAATCTTGGAAACCACCAAGATGTCCTTCAGTAGGTGGATGTATAAATAAACTGGTATATCGAGACAGTGGAATATTATTCAGCACTAAAAAGAAATGAGCTAGCAAGCCATGAAAAGACATGAAAGAAATTTAAATGTGTATTACCAAGTGAAATATGCCAATCTGAAAAGGCTACTGTATGATTCCAATGGTATGATGTTCTAGAAAAGGCAAAATTATGGGGACGGTAGGTTCACCAATTGTAGTAAATTTACCATTCTGGCAGGGAATGCTGACAACAGGGGAGGATCTGTATACGTGGAAGCAGGCAGTATGTGGGAAATCTGCATACCTAATTTTGCTGTGAATCTAAAACCACTCTTTAAAAAAGTAAGTCCTTAAAAATAAGTTAATAGAGACTCTACTTGGGAGGTGTTCTATGTTATTTTCACATTAGTTTTCCTATTTTTTTTTAATTACAAGAATTTTTACAATGAACACTTATTACTTTTACAATAGAAAAAATTCAAGACTATTTAATATAACTTGAAACAGATTCATTATTTACCATCTTATGTGGGTGGGACAGTGGTGAATGGTGTATGGAAGGGGTGGGATTGGTCTTATTTGAAACCAAGCACTCATAAAAACTCAATTTTTCATTATTCATCAAGCAATTAAAATGCTCGGCTTGAGCATACACAATGATAAATTAAGTATATTATTTTGGCCAAGGATCTAGAAACATTCTTTGTAAAGCCAAAATTATGAAATGAAATCATACTTTCACTGTAATTAGTTTTAAGATGCAATTTAGCAATTTATTCCTAAGGAACAAAGTGATTCAAACCAAAAGGTTGCTGAGGACTCCTTAGACCCTAGAAAGAAATACTCCAGCTACAGAGGTTTTCATCAATTCCCACCTTCCTTAGACCCTTCCCATACCACCCATCGCTACCCCTACACCTGTCCCCTGAACTGGACTCCTATCCAAAGCAAATGGAGCCACAGACAACAATATGTCATCAGTTATGTTGTAATGAGTCCATGCGTAGATAAGGTCATGGATTTTAAACAATGCTAGTCATAGCTTGCTAGCTGAGTCACCTTGGGCAACTCTATCTCTCTGAGACTTGATTTCCCCCTCTGTAAAATGGGGTACTTAACATTCTTCAGAGAAGACTGAAGTAAGAGTTAAATGTGCTAATACATATAAAGTGACAATACGTACAAAGTGATGCCATCGTGTCTGACACATTGTGTTACATCAATGATAGGTAGTAGGGGTATTAATAAGATTGGAATGACTGGAGGGACCTGAGTTCCTAACCAGTCCAATCTGGTGGGTCACACTCCACTTTCTCACCCAAAATGGTGCTATTCCATTTTTCCATTTTTTGAGTCAATGGATTACTGCCCAGGGGATGCCAAGTTTGCCCCAGCTTCTCACACTCTATTTGCAATTCTTCATGAGTGCTGGGTGCATACATTATGAATCAATTGTCCCCCTCTGTCACTGCACCAGACTCTGGGTAAGAAACTGGGTCCTTAGGAGCCTGCTGTTGAGTGAATTGATACAACACATACTATTTATGGACAGCCATACTAGTATGGGCTATTACGAGCTCTAATAGACAGTATACCCAGCGTTATGGGAACAGAAAGCTGAAACACTCTATTGTCTGTGGGTGTGGGACAAATGCTTTCATGAGTAAACAGGGAGTGTGTTATTACTTCACAGACACACCTTGTGCCTTGTGTCTCAGCATGAAGTACACAGGAATTCTCTCCACTCCACGGCCCTACTCCCCTCCCTCCTGATCCATCACAGCATTTATGACCTGCATTATGTTCCCTCTAATGTCTGGCTAATCTAGTAACTAATTTGGTGATATAAGTGTTGATGACCTAGGTTACCTCCAAGAAAACACATCTCCCTATTGCCACGAAACCTAAAGGAGATAGAGGCAATCGACAGGAACAAAAACAACAAATATTGTTGGAAGTCTAGCAGTCCTGGGTTTCAGTTATGGTCTTGCCATTTATAAGATGGAAGATTTGAGGCAACTCAAGTGATGTCTTTGAGCTTCAGTCTTCTTATCTGTACAATAGGGCTAAGCAAAGCCCACCCTACAAAGTCGTCATGAGAATTCCATAAACCATACCTGGAAACGAAGAGTCAGTATCTCACACCCCTCATCTCATCCATCATTAATCCAAAGGCATTACTTACAGTGGTAAAGATTTGCGCATGGTATGAAGACGATCCAAAGAACACAGTTGATTCAGTATCTGTCATATCACACTGAGCAGGTATGCATTCAAGCCTACATAATCACCTTCATAGTCTTAAAATAGCCTTGTAACTGCTGTCCCTGATTGTACGTTTGCTACTTCCCTCTGACCCATTCTCTCATCTTCATAAAACATAAGTAACATTACCCATCACCTTCACTGAAGCCCTTCAGTGAACTCCCTTTACACTGAGAATTAAATTCTGTCCCTGAGACTTCCTGTGATCTGGGCTTCCTGCTTTCCCACCTCATCTTTGACTTCCTTCCCCAACCCTGACTCCACTGTATGCACAATGTACTTTCAACGTACATGCATGTGCAACGTGGGGGGTAGTCTGGATATGTAGAGAGCACACGCCATGAGCCCTGTGATGTCATGTATATCTATATCTGTATCTATATCTGTATCTATATCTGTATCTATATCTATATATCTATATCTGTATCTATATCTATATCTATATCTATATCTATACAGATACAGATATAGATTTATGTGATCTTGATTTCAATCAGCCTATGAGGAACCTACTATTTGGGTTCCAGTTTTACAAGTGAAGAAACTGTGGTTCAAAGAGGTGCAGAAGTATGAAGTTAGCAAGGGGCAGAGCCAGGATTCCAACCTGCCCCACCTGACTTTACCCACTCTGCATGTGCTGAGCACTTACACGAGGTCCACCCCTGTCTCACTGACACTCATTTCCAGCTGTCAGGCAGGTGCTTGGCCATTCCATAACGGGTTAGGGATTAGCGAGTTTTCCCTAAATGCCCTGATACTTCCTTCACAATGCGCCTCCCAAGTGGTATTTGACACTTGGTTGTTTCCAGCATGACAGAGCATCCCATGAGGGCAGGGGCCAGATGTGTATTAACCACCTCATTGACTCAGAGCCCAGCATTGGGCCCAGGACATTATGCTGTCCAGAAACACCTGTGAAATGACTTAGGGGCCCAGTAAGGAAACCATGCCCAAAGGTATCACTGCCGATTGTCCCTTAACTTCCTGTCATGTTACCTGTCCCCACCATTTAAGAGTCTGGCTACCCATTCACACTCAGAGGGTTAATTTCCCTGGAAGTACATGCTCAGCCACCTGGGATGTGACAAGTGCTTTCCCTGCAGACACATGCTCGCCAGCGCAGAGGTGAAAGGCCCCCTCTAGAAAGACAGACTTGGCCTGGTGCAGAGTGGAGGCTTTCCACCCAAGGCCACCAATGACTAATGAGAAAGACACTTTGACAATCCAAGAGACTTAAGGCAAACACACTGAACCTTTTGAAATATGGAGTCACACGTAAAATGTGTCAACCATTTCTCAGAAGAAGAAACAGGAAGTTAAAGAGAAAAAGAAAAGTTTACAGAAAAATGAAAATATTTTTAAATTGTGGTTGTGAAGAAAAACAATTCTGTAATACACTGCTTTTCTCTTTATTTATTATTGTAATCACTTTGTCCTGATTCTCTCATTCAGTACTTTCAGGATTTAATTTGTGGCATGGGGTCTGGTTACAGACATGAACACCTTCATTCATGTTTTACAAGCAACTGAAAGAAGAATCTTTTTAAAAATACCAAGAAAAAGAAAAAAAAGGAAAGGAGGGGAGAGGAGAGGAGAGGAGAGGAGAGGAGAGGAGAGGAGAAGGGAGGAGGGAAGGGAGGGGAGGGGAAGGGAAGGGAAGGGAAGGGAAGGGAAGGGAAGGGAAAGAGAAGAGAAGAGAAGAGAAAGAAGAGAAGAGAAGAGAAGAGAAGGGAAGGGAAGGGAAGGGAAGGAAAATGAAGTGTGTTGCAAGGTGCTTAATGGGTAGAGATAGGCCCCTACTGGCAGGTGGAAAAGTATGTAATCACCTCAGAATATAGTTTTAAGAGCACCAAGAAAATAACTGACAAAACTAAATATATCTTTTGTGTCCTTTATCACAGCCTAAGCCACCCATAGAAATTTCTTACTCTGGATGAAGTAATCCATTCTCTAGGGGAAAAAAAAGGAGCAAATTAGGACATATTGCCTGATTTAACGTTCTCAACAGCGCTGCAACGTCCATATTTTCCCCTATGTGTAACATGGGGAAGCCAAAGCACAGAAAGATTATGTACCTTGCCCAAAGGCATACACATGGTAATAAGTTGTGTGACCTGGAAACCATCAATGTTTCCTCTGAAAAAATGGGTGGGTGTGAGGATACAACAAAACTTACATCTCATGTCCAAGGAGAATGTACATGACTTTGTACAAGGAGAATGAATCATGCTCTAGAGAGTATGTATGTGTGTGGGAATGTGAATACAAGAAAGGAGATGCCAATTTAAAAGGGAGATAAGGATGGGACTCCAGGCTGGCTCAGGGTGGGTAAGCGTCCAACTCTTGATTTTGGCTCAGGTAATGATCTCATGGTGTGTGGGATCTAGCCCCACATTGGGATTGATCTCATGGTGTGTGGGATTCTCCCTCCCCTCTCTCTCTCTCCGCCCCTCCCCTGCTCTCTCTTTCTCTCTCTCTCAAAATAAATAAATAAACTTGAAAAGGAAGATAATGTTAAATAGGAAGTTTTCTTTTCCTTAAAAGTTGATATGAATTTTCCTGGTGTCCCCACTCTGTTGTACTTCTTTTTTTGCTCAGAGCAGTGCTGTTCCTAAGAGGACCAGGGAAACCACACAAACTTCTGAGAGGCTTTTTTTAGGGTAGACGTGGAATGCCTTTCCCACCCTCACTATCTCCACTAAGCTCAAACCCCCTTTCTTAGTATATTTCTGTGGTCTCACTTCAGTAAGACATTCTTATATTCAAAATTTGTTGACCTCCCTCAACACATGTGATCACCCATGTTCAGCACAAGAAGACAGTGATAAACTCCACTGTATTGTTTGGTCAGCCCACATTCCAGTCCTGGCTACCCGTCCTGCCCCTCCCCAGCGGCGTTCCCCAATTTCTTCTTGCAGAGAAGACAGCTGTTAGATATTTAGTTCCCAGAGTGGACAATCTTCCTCTCTCTCAAAATCAATTTTTAGGATCTCGTTACTGTGAATTTAATTCCATTCAACTTGTGGCCCATTAAGGTGGTTATACATTGGCAGATTTCTCCAGAATATGAAGGAGAGCCCATGTGGGGACCCAAAAGGTGCAGGATATGGGCAGGTAGGTCCTACAGCCCACAAAGCTGTCCTTTTAGGTCAAGATAAAACCAGCACGTACTCCCCTCCATCCCAGCGGTACTGAGAAATGCCAGCACTGGCCGATTTCCCACTGGGCCCATAATTGCTGACCCAGCTGTCAGAGCTTGTTTTCTGAGAAAGACAGAGTTCTGGAGGCATATTCTGGCATATTTGATGGATGTTGGTAGCTTGTCAACAAACCAGCTAAAAAAAGGGCTCCACTGAATTAAAGATTCCAAGCTCAAATCCCCAAGTGAGCTGAGAAGGATGCTGGTGTGGGCCCAGGACACAGAGTCTGTTTTCTCATAGACACAGAAGCCCAAGCTCAAAGCTGACAGGAGACACCATCGATTCACCCTGAGACAATTAGTCCCACTCAGACTCTTTGGCTGTTCACAGCAAACATGATTTTCAATACAATCACAGGTTGAAGCTTATCTTATGATACATTATATAAGAAAAATGATTATTATTCAGACCATATGCTTGCACCGAGGAGTCGGGGGCTTTGGCTAGCAATCCGCAAAGCGCAAAGGTTTCCACAGTCGGCTCGCACTTACACAGATCCTCTACCAATCCCAACTTTGCCAGGCCTTATCAGAAGCTAATGATAACCTCAGATGAACTATGAAAGCAATGTCAGTTTCCAAAGTTAGCACTGACAATCCCTAAGAAGTGCTTTCCTCACGGAACTTCTGACATTTCTATGTACGATAGACAGCAGGGAAAGCACAGAATGGATCTCAAGAAGACAACATAAAAAACAGCCAGAGTACAAAAAAAACCCTAAAACAAACAAACAAAAAACTTTGAATTTCAACCCTAACTTTAGCAGATAGAATTTTTAGCTCTGACAGTCAGACTTGCCTTCTTAAAACGCCCAGGGATTTTTGGATATCTTAGACAAATAGACATCTCTGAACACACTTGAAGTTTGTAGCTCAACTGGACTGTTCACGAGCTACGAAGAATTATACCCAAATAATGTACTCACTTTAAGGAATTCTATAAACAGTAGAGATGCTTTGGCTGTTTATTCTTAAGTCCACTGGCAGATCTTGGGCCTATTTGTACTCTTTTTGGTCACTATGCTGAGCTATGAGATGCAGATGATTGAGACATGGGTCGTTCCATCCGGGGACACAGACACAGTGACACGAACACCCAGCAAATGAATCGCTCTGGTGGAGTAGGAGGTGATAAAGGGAAGCATAATTACAGTCTGTTTAACTTTCAGCCCAAGTAGACATATGTGGGATGGAAGGGGAGCGTTGGACAACTAAACTGTTGTCACAACAGTATGGCCCAGGACTGGGTCACCCCAAGGAAAAAGGTACAGGGAAGGCCACGGGAAGTGGCAGGTGACAGCCACTAAGGCGTGACAGGTTAACAGAAGGTTTTGTTAAAGGGGTACTGTTTCACAAATCTTATTCACAAGTCCCCAGAAGGAGGCATCAAGGCAAAGCCCAGTCCTGAGCAGGCAGCCTTTGGTGTGCAAATAGCATAACACAGTTATGAACTGTCTGCTTGCCTTCCAGATCGCCAGTAACCTTCAGCCGCAACACACAAACATTCCCCGTGAAAGGGAGTTCGAACAATGAGCGTCATTTAAGTAGGAGGGTCAACATTGGAGAAAACAGCTGTAATTTCCCACAGTAAAACTAATGGGTATTTTTTCTTTTTCTTTTATTTTTTTACAGTTTATTTATTTTTGAGAGGGCTCACACTCATGAAACCGTGAGATCGTGGCCTGAGCCGCAGCCAAGAGTCGGACGCCAAACTGACTGAGCCGCCCAGGGGCCCCAGTATTTTTGTCTTAAAAAAGATTGACCATGGTTTCATTTGGGGGGAGAAACTGAATACCCCTTGTTAATGATTCTAGCTGAGTACCATCAGTGAAGAAGTCACTCCAGTGACCATTTCAACAGAGAGTAAATGTAACACAAATTATAGGGGGCAAGGCCTTGGCCTTTGTGAGGAAGCCCATGGCTGCGGAAAGTGGCTGATCTAACTATCAGTCCATTTTGCCTCCTAAGGCTCCTTTAAAATCATACCCATTAGCATAAGGGTCACAGGAATCAGAGCCATACAGTCAGTCAAAGTACAGAGCAGGCAAACAAACATCAATTCATCAGGAAAAATGGTTAGCTGTGGATTTCCCCTCCTTTTCTGGCCTTCCAAAACACCTCGCTTCCTTAACCCCACATTTATAAGAATCTGTCAGCCTTTTTTTATTTATTTTGGTTTTTTAATACTAATGTTTTATTTTTGAGAGAGAGAGAGAGAGAGAGCATGAGCAGGAGAGGAGGAGGAGAGAAAGAGACAGAGAGAGAGAATCCGAAGCAGGCTCCAGGCTCTGAGCTGTCAGCACAGAGCCTGACGTGGGGCTCGAACGCCACGAACCAGAGATCACGACCTGTGCTGAAGTCAGATGCTTAACCGACTGAGCCACGCAGGCACTCTATGTCTGCTTTTTTTTTTTTTTTAAAGCTACTAAAACTCCTGAGTTCCTATTGTCCTATATATTTCTATATCTCCAAAGCCTAGCAGAGAGGGGACTAGTGAGTCATGTGTGTTGCCTATCGAAGTAGTTTTAAGAACCTCAATCAATAATAACTGTTATTTCAGATTCATCAGAAATGCTGACCTATGAGAGAATACCACAGTGTTTTTTAGTTAATATGTTCTCACTGCACATGTACATGTATATTTGTCTCTTCATAGAAGAGTTTCTTTTTTTGTTATTCTTCTGTGAACTATGAGAAAAAAAAGAGAAAAAAAAGGGAAGGGAAGAAGTTGACTAACTCAATTTTAAGACCCTTCTGGGCCCTGATTTCCTCATCAATAGACTGAAGAAATTGCAATGAGTGATTGTGGAGGTATTTCTGGCTATAAAATTCTACCTATGATTTCCAAAGCAGGATTCAAAGCTCACACTGGGGTCTCCAAGCCCTGAGGCCTGACTGCTGTCATCATGTCCTCTGCTCCTCTAGGGTTTAAATAGCTATAAACCTAGCCTCTTAAAGTCCCCTGTGATATGGACCTTAACATGCCATAGATGAAATTTACAGTTTTTCAGCCTCTACCATGTATGACAAATGGCCCCAGATGATGGGAACAACAAAGAGGGCAGCTGAAGCTGGGATGACAAAGAGATTTATTTGGGGAAAGAGAATGTGACTTCAGCTCTGAGGCTGATCAATTTTGGACGTCACCACTTGGCAATAATTAACCAAGTAGGGGCAAAGTCTTTTTCTGTGTGGAAAGGAGGCAACTTAAGGTATACTAACATGGTTCTAAGTTTTAATGAGATTGGGAAGTGTGGCAGATCATGATGCCTTATCAGAATTTATAATACTTTTTAAAATTAGCTTCCCATAGTGAAAGGAATTCAAATAGAAGCCCCCAGACAGAAGTCCCCTTAACCTAAAGTCTCCAGATGGGCCTGATGAAGGTGTTGGAACCTTTCAGGAACTGGTATGTAAAAAAGTTCACCTTCTTCCTTTGAGGTGCAGGTGGAATGTGGTCCTGAATAAGCTAGGAAAAGAAAAATGGGGAGAAGTGTGGTGACCAGCTTAAATAACAGCCGAAGATAATGATGATCAGAGCTAACCCTTTTTCAAGGCTTATCTTATGCCAAATGCTGTTTCAACCAATTTGCCTATGTGAAACAAGCACTATTATTACCTGTGTTTTCACTAAAAAGGAAGCTGCGTCCACAGAAGACCCGAGATTGTCCAGGATTATACAACCAGTAGGTGAGAAAGCTGGCTTTGCATCTCTGGTGGTGAGTATGCCTGTGTGTTAACGTGACTATATACAGCCTATAACAGTGTTTACATTCCATTTGAAATCCTTAAGATTTGCAATCACAGACATGAAAACGTAGACAGTGTAAACTAAGAATGAAATGACTCTCATAGCTAGGAGAGGAGCTTGAGAAAACGGTTTTAAACTCTGGCTCCATATAACCACCACCTAGGAACAGCAAAAAAAAAAAAAAAAAAAAAAAAAAAAATGCTTATGCTGGGCTCTCTACCCAGAGATTATGACTTAGTATTTAGAAACAGAATATCCCCCAGGTGATTTTTATGGAGAGTTAGGTTTGAGAATGCAGGTAAGGGACAAAGAGGTAAGGAGCTACTGGACGGGGCAGTAGCCACACTCTGTTCCTGGACACCTTCCTATGCTCAGGAACTGAAGGTTGCTCACATTGGGCTTTGGGAATAAACCAATAATACGGGTATCAGAAAGCTGAACAGAATGCTTTCCAGTAAGATTTTCCCATGTCATACGACTAAATGCTTTCAGACACATAGTAAAAAGCCCACGGATATAGGAACAGTACAGAACTGGGTTCAAAGCCTGTCTCAGAAGGCCACTGGCTGTGCCACTTTGAGGAAGTTGTTCATTCAACAAATTTAATAGCTATTAATTGAAATGAGCCTCTTTTTGCGCTATGAACTAGGTATGAAAGTAGATATGCTCCTTGATGTTATAGAGCCTGAAATAGTGAGATAGGTAGCTCACAATGAAATACACATTTAAATAGCTACTAGATATCTATATTGATCTATCTCTATTTCTCTCTTACTGTGTGTGTGTGTGTGTGTGTGTGTGTGTACACATGTATTCATTCTATATGCTGAATGTTGTATCTCCCAAAAATTCGTATGTTGAAACCTACTCCCCAGTGTGATGGTATTTGGAGGTGGGCTTTGGGAAAGGAGACAAGATCAATGGGATTAATGTTCCTATGAAAGAGACTCACCGAGTTCCCTTGTCCCTTCTGCCAGGTAAGAACACCGTGAGAAGATGGAAATCTATGAAACAGGAAGTGAGCCCTCCCCAGACACCAAATTTGCTGTGCCTTGATCTTGGACTTTCCAACCTTCAAAACTGTGAGAAATAAATGTCTGCTGTTTATAAGCTACCCAGTCTATGGTTTTCTGTTATAACAACCCAAACAGACTGAGGCAGAGATCGATGCTTTGAAATAAAAGAATGGTATGTGTTAAGATAAAAAAAAAAAAAATGGAAGGGTAACTTTATTTGAATTGGGAATCAATTGGCACCTCTCTGAGAAAGTTATAATAAAGCTGAGATAATTGAAGAGTTGAGCTAAAGGGGCACTTGGGTGGCTCAGTCGGTTAAGCATCTGACTTGAGCTCAGGTTATGATCTCATGGTTCATGGGTTCAAGCCCTGTGTGGGGCTCTGTGCTGACAGCTCAGAGCCTGGAGCCTGCTTCAGATTCAGTGTCTCCTTCTCTCTCTGCCCCTCCCCCACTCATGCTCTGTCTCTCTCTCTCTCTCTCTCTGTCTCAAAAATAAATAAAAATTAAAAAAAAAAAAAAGAGTTGAGCTAAAGAAGGCAGAGGCGGTGGGGAGGGGGAGCCTTCCAGACAGAGTGATCAGCCCATTCAAGGGCCCTGAGATAGGAAGGAGGCAGCATGGCATGAGAGACCACAGAAGTCACTAGAGCTTGAGCCCAGGTAGGGAGGGACACCACAGAGCGGTGAAGCCAGTGAGGCAGGTGAAGGCCAGGTCCCCTGGTGCCTGTTCTTCATGCACAGGGTGCACAGGGCTTTGGTTGTGTTACGTGCAAGCAGAAGCCAGTGAAAAGTGTGCAGGAGGAAGGGGCTCAACTCTGTATTCTATGACAATCCTGCTGACTGTAGTGAAGATAATGGAAAAGAAGAAAAAGACAAAAAGAAAAAGAGTGAAAGTGGGTTGCTGAATTAAAAATCCAGGTGATACAAGAAGTAACTAAATGAGGCTGGTGACTGTGAGGATGAAAAGAAATGGGCATATTGCGGATGGATTGGGAAGTCATACCGATAGAACTTGTTGATGGATTTGCTATGGGAAATAAGGGAGAGGGCAGATTGAAAGAAAGTTTCCGACGGCTGATTTGGGCACCTGGTATTGTCTACTGAGATGAGGAGGTCCACAAGCAGAAGAAACTGAATGTGGTTGGAGGGTTGATTTTAAGAGTTCCCTTTGGGACATGTGAAATTTGAGCTATTTATGACATAATGAAATTGAGATATCAATCAGGCAAATGCATATGTAGTTTTAGAGCTCAGAAGAGATATTTGGCTCAGGATGAAAATCACTTATCTAAAAGACACTTCATGTTTATATATTTCAGTCAGTCAGAAGGGAACCTTGGGAGTCATGTGTCCCACTCTAGATTTTGGCTCAGGCTGTGATCTGACAGTCCTAGGATGGAGTCCCACGTTGGGTTCTACACTGACGGTGCAGAGCCTACTTGGGATTCTCTCTCTTTCTCCCTCTGTCTGTCCCTCCCTTGCTCATGCTCTCCCTCTCTCTCAAAATAAATAAATAAACATTAAAAAAGAATAAATTTCAATCTGTCCTTGTACAGTACATAGGAGGAGTACTTCCTACTTGAAAGACATGGGGGAAGGAAAGGAACAAAATAGTTACAAACAGAGAGGGAGGCAAACCATAAGAGACTCTGAAGTACAGAGAACAAATTGTGGGTTGATGGGTCGGGGGGGGGGGGTCAGGAGGTGGGGAAAATGGGTGATGGGCATTGAGGAGGGCATTTGTTGGGATGAGCACTGGGTTGTTGTAGGTAAGCGATGAATCACGGGAATCTATTCCTGAAGCCAAGAGCACAGTGTATACACTGTATGTAGCTTGTTTGACAATAAATTATATTAAGAAAGAAAGAAAGAAAGAAAGAAAGAAAGAAAGAAAGAAAGACTGTCGAGGCTTGGAGTGTGTTGTACTGTAATGTGCATATTAAATGACAGTGGGGAAGGGGTATGTTGATGATGACAGTGGCATTTCTAATGGAAATCACAACTGAATGATGGAATGGTTGCCACCAATAGCAAAGATACTGGCTCCCTCTCCCAGAAAGAGTCGCCATTAATCACAACGAAGAATGGTGCTCCCCATTTCCCTATTTCTTCTTTTGTAGTCTCTACAGGAGATGAATTATTTTTCCCAATTCTATACTGACATCTTTATTTCAAGTGTGCATCTTTACGCTACCAACTCAGTGATGTAGGAGGACCCACGTCCTTTATTTACTTGGGTCACCGCATGAACGTGTTTGGCCAAAAACTGATCAACCTGAAAACTGGTCAGAGAAAGAAAACATCCCCACAAAACTTAAAAACCCCAGCACCCCCAGTTGACAACAGTGGTGACACAAGAGGAAACACGGTAATGGAGGAGGTATTCAAGAACTCTTATGAGAACATAATGAGAATCCAGCAAGTGTGGATGCATACATGGAAGATGTGTCATAGCCATCACGAACTCGACACACAGCAAGAAGTGGTTATAACTCGTTCAGATTAGCTGTCAGCACGGTAAAATTATCTTCTTGGTTCACCAGGGAATTATTCACTTCATGAAATTATTCAGCAGAAGCAATCCGAAAAGAAGAACTTGGATTGTAGTCTTGGCAGAATGCCATGGAAGACCACATTGGATCCTACTCTTGGGCAGAGAGAAAGAGAGAGAGAACCGGAAGGAGGCAGAGAGCGGAGATCCCAGAGCCCATGACAGCAGCAGAAGCACCAGCAGAACGCATCTGAATCTGGGAGAGGCCCCTTCTCTGACAGAGGATGTGGTTGGTTAATGTTTCCCCCAAAAGCAACATATCCTGGCAATACAGGGCGTTCCTCTATGGATACACACCTACTTTAGTACTAGCTGTCAGTTACTAAACACAAACTGTTTGCTACATACTCTGCTTTATGTTTATACACAGTAACTCAAAGGTGACACAGTAGTCTTTAAAGTAATTACCACTGTGATTTGAGGATGAGGAAACAAGAGACTCAAAGACGTCAGCAGGGTTTGCTGGAAGGTTCACGTGTTTAATAACAGGCCATTTGTTCACCCGTTCCTATCTGAGCACACAAAGGGAATCTATTGCTCTGAACTTCATCATGACCATGGCAAAAAAGACAGCACTGATAACCCGAAAGCAGTGGGAACGTCAGTAAAATGAGACGGTCACTGGGGAATTAATAAAAGAGAATGAAGACAATCAAGAAGAAAAGATGTTAAAAACATAAATACTTAGGGAAAATGGAGATATGCTTTTACTTCTAGAGATTTTAAGACAGAATATACCAGAATAGCCTTAAGGAGGCTCCAAACACAAATCGATCTGGGAACTGCAACCACAGATAATCTCAATTATTCAACGAGAAAACGCATAAGGTATGAAAGACACCCATGTGGAAGGAAGATTCTCGTAAGCTCATAATTTCATTACTTACAAAAGGCAAGAGAGGGACGCCTGTGTAGCTCAGTGGGTTAGGTGTCCGACTTCAGCTCAGGTCATGATCTCACAGTCCGTGAGTTCAAGCCCCACGCCAGGTTCTGTGATGACAGCTCAGAGCCTGGAGCCTGCTTCGGATTCTGTGTCTCCCTCTCTCTCTCTGCCCCTCCCCCACTCATGCTCTGTCTCTATCAAAAAATGAATAAACGTTAAAAAATAAAAATAAAAAGGTAAGGGAAAGGCCTTCATTAGAAGGAGTACTGCAATTTTTAAAAATGTAATAAACACGTTCAAAAATGAACAACGATAGCAGCATCTACATCTAAAAATTAATTTCACGTTAAATATTCACGGAACACACAGCAGCTGTCAGACACCAATCTAGGTCCCAGGTAGCTGAGAGGTAGGACATGATTCCACCCTATAGAACAGATTGGTGACAGACTGGTGGGGAAGCCCCAGGTAACTTTAATTTAACAAGATGAAACCTAGAATTGAAACATAAAACCTAAAAGGGGGCCACATGGCAAGGTCTAGGAGGCAAAAAGATTTCAAAAGCAGATGATATCTGATCTGGGTGGTGAAGGGCAATCAAGAGAGAAAACCTAATGAAGGAGAAAGAGGATTTTTCGGAAAAAGGCAGCTGCAAGAATGAAAACATGCAATCTGGAGAGAAGCCCAGGTCTGTGCCGGGAGCCGTGCATGTACACACACCGGAAGCTGAATATGGGGATATGGCAAATGAGAGGGGTGGAGAACTCTGAGCTCCGCCAAAGGCTGTGAGGAGCCCTTGAAGGGTGAGCCAGTTCTCCTTTCCAGAAGGTCCTGGAAGCAGGGAGACGGCCACTACAGCTGCTGAAATGCTGGCTGAGATAAGAGGAGGGACAAATCAGAGGATCACGTGACTGGGGTCTGCAGAAGAAGTGTACAGGGCACGGGATTTTCAAGCTGGGTTTGGAGAAAGAAGAAAGAGGCTCAAAGAAAGCAAAAGGGAACAAAACAAGAGCCTCCAACTGGGGCGGACTCTGCCATGTTGGGGGATGACTGGAAGACACTGAAAGGCAGCCCGCTTTGACTCCTCCAACAAGGAGAGAGCTTTTCAAACTGGAAAGGCTAGACTTTATTAGGAAGGAAGTGAAGCCCAGGAGAGGTTAGAGAAGAGGAAGGGCTATCTCTTACTATAAATATCTTTCCTCCTGCAGGCTAGATGAAGTTTTTTAAGTTATTGTAGGGAAATGCGGGAGCAGAGAGAGACAAGTGGCTCTGTTTCCTACCTTCCTGCCCTTGCCTCTTGTGCACTAAGCAGCAAAATCCTGCAGCTCTACCCCAGTTTCCCCTCTGTGCTCACCCCTCCTGCTGCCTGGAGATCCCCTCTGCCAGGCAAGTCACTACTCAACTTCTGAGACCTAGCTCAGGTGGCTGGTACGTCTGCAATCTTTCTGATACTAACAGTAGCACTGGCTTACTTTGTCCTCTTCCCCACCCCCCCCCCCGGGTCCCCTTTGCGGATTCCTATGAGGCACACGCCGTATTTTGTGGCAGATTTTTATTTACATGCTTGTTACACCCTCTCTGACTATCAGCAATGTCAATCATTTGACAAATACTGAAAGAATACCAAGAACCCAGCATTGCGATGGGTGTGGGGGTACTTGACAGGTGCAGTGACTGCCTTTTCAAAGCAGAGAGTCCAGTCGGGAGACATATGTCAAAGAAACAATTGAAGAATTAATTAATGAAATGCAATCATACAAAAGCGCTTCAAAGAAAAAAAACTACAGGACTCATTAAAGTTCACAGAAAGGTCTTGTTTATTTCTTATATCCCTCAGGGCTTTGCATGATGCGTGGTGTATGTGATGTATCTTAATTGCTCAATAAAGTTGTCAACTGAAGGAATAAATGAGTGAATGAGTGAATGAATGAATGAATGAATATGCAGATATTTCCAAAACAGTTAAAACTTTAAGTCTTAAGAAATTATAGAACTGTAAGTTTTCCACCAATCTTTAGCAACATACTCAAATGGATTTTTGACAAAAAGGTTTATGAGCCCATGGTGTGGGGAGAAAAACAGTTCCCTAGAAACTACAATGGGTGTTATGAACAGCAAGTAATTTCAGGTGAATTACATGGTTTCCCATGCTGAGACTGGACTGATATATGTATCCATTCATTCCTAAATACCTATTTCTGCCTATTAGGTCCTGAGACTTAATAGACAAGGTGCCTACTCTCACGGCACTTACATTCTGGTGCAGGGATTTGGAGAGGCAAACAACAAACAAGTAAACCAAAACAAACAAACAAGATTCTGTTTTGTGAGAGGAACCACGAAGAAAATAAAGGCACAGCATATAGCCAGGGGATAACAGCTGATACACAGGAAGTAGGGCAGGAGACTTTAGAAGGGCAATTAAAGTGGACTTCTCTGGGGGCACTTGGGTGGCTCAGTCAGTTAAGCGTCTGACTCTTGATTTCTGCTCAGGCTATGATCTCATGGTTCCTGAGACTGAGCCCCACATAGGGCTTTATACCGACAGAGTGGAGCCTACTTTGGATTCTCTCTCTCTCTCTCTCTCTCTCTCTCTCTCTCTCTGCCCCTCCCCCACTCATGCACATGTGTTCTCTCCTTCTCTCTCTCTCAAAATAAATAAATAACATTTTAAGAAAAGTGGACTTCTCTGAAGAGGTGGCATCAGAATTGGAATTGCACTGGCTAAAGGAAGTAACTCTGTAAATTCTTGGAAAAGCTGTTCTGTGCCTAGGGAACAGAAAGTGCAAAGGCCCTGTGGTAGAAAAAGCCTGGCATGTTCCAGGAATAGCAAGATGGCCTCTAAGGGCTGGAAGAACTAAAAGGAATTTGAAGAGGTTGGCAAGGAACCTCCAATAAGAAATTCTACTTGCTGGAAAGGAGTCTCAATTTTATTTTAAGTGAAGTACGCAATTCTCTATAATATTTATAAGAATCACTTTGGCTACTGCCTCCCAAATAGGTTTGGGGAGACCGGGGCATAGAGCAGGAACTCCAGCTGGAAGGTGATTTAAATACACTGGGGGAGAAGAGACAGAGGCTGCAGCTCCAGAAGGCAAAAACATGTGGATTCAGGGCACGTTTTGGAGGAGAGAGCTGATGCAGCTACTGTGAACTTAAATAAGTTGCACGGGAGTGCCAGTTATGGGAAAGGAGGACTCAAGACTGCTTTCTGGGCTTTTGCTCTAGCAGGTGAACAAACAGTGGTGCCATTTACTGAGTTTGGGGAGATGTGAACAGGTGTTTGAGGGAATGGTAATCAGGAGTTGTATTTCTGCTCTATTCAATTTAGACTTTCACGAGGACATACCTAGCATATTGCCTATATAATTCTAGAGGTCAGGCCAGGAGATACAGATGTGAAAACGATCAGCGTATCCACAGTGTTTAAATTCATGGGACTCTGTAAATTCAGATGGGCTTGGGGTGTAGATGGAAAGAAGTTCTGAGACAGAGCCCTGAGATTGAGCACAGGTAGCTGGTGAGCCAGAAGGGAAAACCAGGTTTCTAAAAGGTAGAAATAGGTAACTGAACCAAATACTACTGAGAGGTTGAGTGAGGTGAGAAAAGGGAAGTGACCACTGGATTTGGTGATGTGGAGTTCTTCACTGGTGGTCTTTGCTGAAGTAGTTTCTGTGGGGTGTTTTGCATTAGATGATAGAGAGATAGAGAGATAGATAGGTATGTAGATAGATAGATAGATAGATAGATAGATAGATACAGATACAAATAGATACAGATACAGATACAAATAGATACAGATACAGATACAGATAGACTACACGGAACTGCTTACATGAGTGTGGGGGTCGCCCAGGCAAGTCCGAAATTCATCTGCAGGGCGGGCTGTCAGGAAGGGGAGGACGAAACTCGGGCAGGACCTGAAGCTACACTGTACAGGTAGAATGTCTTCTTCCTCAGGGAAACCTCAGTTCTGATCTTAAAATCTTTCGACTGACTGAATCTGGCCCACCCAGACATCAAGAATACTCTCCTTTCCCCAAAGCCCAGTGACTGCAGATGGTCACCACCTCCCAGCGACTCCTAGGTTAGTGTTTGGTTGGATCCTGGGACCCTGGCTAGCCAAGCAGACACCTGGAACGGAACACCACGTGTGTCCAGACCGCAGAGAATCAGGTGCAGTGTGCTGGGGTGTGAGGGGGTGGAGGTGCTAACCACACACAGACCTTGGAGAGAAGCTGTTCTGTGAAAAGCAAGGGAGAGAAGGAGTAGCTGCTAAGTAGGGCTAGTCAGCTTTTGTTGTATTCCTTTTGATAGCTTATAGAGCAAAGTCTTCTATGTACAGGAATGACCCAGTCAAAGGGAGGATGAGATGGTGTTGAAAGGGAAGACCATCCTCTGATCCAGAGGACACACAGAGACTTGTTTTCAGATAGAAATGAGAAATGAGGGATCGTCTGGGTGGGGCAGTCGTTAAGGAGGCGACTCCTGATTTCAGCACAGGCCATGACCTCGCTGTGTGTGAGATCGAGCCCCACTTCGGGCTCTGCACTGACAGAGCAGAGACTGATTGGACTCTCTCCCCCACCCCCGCATCTCTTTCTCTCCCTCAAAATAAATAAATGTTAAAAAAAAAAAAAAAAAAAAAAAGAAGTGAGAGGTGAATTCTTTTTTTTCCCCAAGGGAAAGCAAAAAAGCACCAGGACCAATGATTGGAAAGGACCGAGTGTTCAGCAGCTCCCCAAGGTGGCTAACATCCCATCACTCACAATAGGTACCAAAAGATAAGTTATCACTTGAGGGAATGCACTGAGTAGACATGGAGCCTACCTGGAGGGCAGACCCCGTAGGACTGGGCTTCCTCCAAATCAGGGACTGTGAGCCTGGTCAAGAATTGGGCTTTAGCAGATCTGTGGGCCTCCTAATATTATAGAAAAATCTGCTTATGAAAAAATGTCACTGTGGGTGCTCTTCTTAAGGGGATGTCCCTTGCTGCCATCAGAGTCTCAAAGGGGTCTGGCACTGGAAAAAGATGAATGTGTCCCTCCAAGGTCTCGTTCAACCCTCCAGTCTGCTCTTCAACTTGATGCGAGGAGTCTTTCTGTGTATGCATGCAGAACGATGTACATGAACAGCAAAGGAAAGCTGACTGGCTGACAGAAAACAATGAGGACGTGTTAAACAGTAATGGGATTGTTACCCCAAAATAGATGGCTGAAGTCATAACGTAGGTAACCTCTTTACTTCAGCATGAAAGTGTCACCTTTTTACTTAAAAATAAACCTCCAACTCTCTCTCTCTCTCTCTCAAAATATATAAATAAATAAACTTAACAAAAAATTACTTTAAAAAATCTTTTCTTTTTTTTAAAGAAAAGGGGCATCTGGGTGGCTCAGTTGGTTAAGCGTCCAACTCTTGGTTTCAGCTCAGGCCATGATCTCATGGTTTGTGAGTTCAAGCCCCACATCAGGCTCTGCACTGATGGTCCGGAGCCTGGTTGGGATTCTCTCTCTCTTCCTCTCTCTCTGCCTCCACCCCTCATTCTCTCTCTCTCTCAATAAATAAATAAATAAATAAATAAATAAATAAATAAATGTAACAAAAAAATACTTAAAAAAAGTTTTAAAATTAAACCTCCAAGTAGTGACACCTGTTATCAAGAGAAGAGGCAACAAGGGAATCCGGGCATGCCAGAGAACCTGGGATTGGAAGCATGTGCCCTTATGGACATTCTGTGCTGTGTTATGTAAGGGCTGAAGTGGAATGCAGTGTCTCCCTAGCCTAATGGTGTGCTGTTGATGTATCTGTTGTATAACATACTCTTTCTGGAAATGCTTGTTCAAGATAAAGACAGCCATTTCACAAGTAAATCCCCTCTGTGAAGAAATTTATTTTTACTAGATGCTCTTATGTCCATCGCTTCCCTAGGGAGCTTCTTAATACTCAGCTTTCCGGGTCCCTATGCCCAGAATCATAATCCAGTATGTACAGGACTTGGCTAGGCAAATGCATTTTTAAGGACCGCTCCAGATGATTCTGATACAGGCATTCAGTTGGCCATATTACAAAAAAACGGTACAAGCACATAACCCAATAGGCACTCTTATAACCAAAACCAGGATCTGTTGAATCATGTTAGTGGTAGCAATCACATGCGTTCATATATTAGGGGTCACTGGGTTTTAGTATATAAGCAGGAGATGTCACTGCTAAGGTAGAAAACTAATTTATGATGGCCTACTTTTAGTTTTAAATATAAAACTTGCAGAGGAGAATTATAGGAATGATTACATTTCCTGCGTAATTCTGACTGTATTCCAGAGCGATTGCCGGTTCTACCCATGGTTACCATATTCCTTATTTGCCAGCCACTTTTACATTCAAGAACAACTCACAGATGAATATTTGGCTAGCATAACTCCAGGCGAGAAGCACTCCCTGGGTTACATCAGGTTGGAATGCTCTTTTTCCTCCCCTTCTAGAACAAGTGAAGAGGGGGAACCTTTTTTCTTCACGGTGCTGAAGGAGGGGCGAATTTATCATACCTGTAATACCTCACTTCTGGGAAAGAATGGAGCCCAAATTCCTCTTCTACTTCAAGGACAAATGATGCTCACATTTCAAGAGCTCTTCACTTTGAACTCTGGGCTGTTGTTAAGCTCTTATCACGTTATCACTACCAAGCTGCTTCATCCCTAGACAGAAGAAGAGTTTTTCTAGCTCTGGGTTGAATTTTACATTTTCAAATGTGCAGAAGTTATTAAAGGCTTGAAAGAGTTTTGAAACAACCTGAGATTGCCATCACAATGTAGATAAGCTGGTAACCCTTGGGGGGGGTGGCGCTCACAACACATCAGCGTTGAGGGTGCGTGTCTACACTTACTATAGGAGCATCCGTAGACCTCCACCCTCATGCCAATCTTTCCACTTGGATTCCATTCCAGGGGCACGAAGCGAATGAAGCGGGCTCTCACTGAGTGCAGTAACTTATGGTGCATCACGCTGTCAGCATTCATGTTTCCTGCAAAGGTCTGCGGAGAGAAAAGGAGGCCCCGTGAGATTTGTGACACCATTGCATCTCCTTCCCATGCCGAGCTCAAAACACCTCACTGCAAATTCACATATGTTACTCCACTGAGTCTTTCCAAGAAAATCCTCAATTTCACAGATATGTCAAATAGAAACCGACTCCTGTGAAAATTCTTCATTATGTGCCTTTTTTTTTCAGAAATGCTATCCATTATTCTTTGAGGAACTCTCTCCCCCAAGGTTAGACATGACACCTGAAAGCTTCACAAAGTAAATAATACCATGACGTTCCAATATTTCTAATGCTCATAGTCCCTCCCTGTGGTAGAGGAGATAAGTGGCCATCTCCTCTTAGAAGGAAAAGGCTTTCGGGGCGCCTGGGTGGCGCAGTCGGTTAAGCGTCCGACTTCAGCCAGGTCACGATCTCGTGGTCCGGGAGTTCGAGCCCCGCGTCGGGCTCTGGGCTGATGGCTCAGAGCCTGGAGCCTGTTTCCGATTCTGTGTCTCCCTCTCTCTCTGCCCCTCCCCCGTTCATGCTCTGTCTCTCTCTGTCCCCCCAAAAAAAATAAATAAACGTTGAAAAAAAAAAAAAAAGAAGGAAAAGGCTTTCATTGAAGTAACTGTTACCATCAGTTGAGGCCAGTCACTATGCTAAGCACTTTCTATTATGATTATTACCATTTCACAGATTAAAAAAAAAATACCTGAAGCATAAAGAGAAAAAGGGTGAAGAAAAAAGAAATTTTTACATCATCCAATTGGTTAGGAATTGGTCTGAGATTCAATTCCATGGTCGTCCTATTCCAAAGCTTGTGGTTTTTCTACAGCCCCACACTCTTCAGCTATCGCCATGTCAATCGTTACTGGAGGGAGAAGGGGGGTTCGGACTCTTAGGACTCTTAGGTAACTCATTTTCTCAGGAAGTTGAAACAAAGGAGCACATAGTTTGGGAACTATTGGGCACACCAGAATTATGTCCTCTAGTCTTCATTTGGATGAGGGATTTCTGGAGTAAAAATTTTTCTGGAGATGGAATCCAAAGTCTCACACCCCATCTCTTTTCCCCATTGGGGTAGAATATACGTAACATAAACGTACCACTGAAACTTTAAAATTTTAAAGTGTATATTTTAGTGGCATTAAATACTTTCACACCATTGTGCAACCCTCACCACTAGCCATCTGGACAACTTTCTCATCACCCCAAGGTTCCCTAATCCTTAAGACGGTATGTCATCTAGCACATGGATTTGCTTGCTTCATTAAAAATCGTCATTTGCCTTCTTTTCTGATTCAAGTATTTGTAGATAAAGCATACGTGCTAATGTCCCATCAATGTCAATAAAAGGGAGATCCGCTAGTTTGTCAAGTGGCCAAAATGAACACCAAGTAAAGTATCTTATGTAAACAATGGAAGTGAATCCATTTTCAAAGATCCAGTCTGAACCTTGTCTGTATCCTCACCACAGCTGTGAACACTCAGACATTCTGCAACACATAATACACCCAGGGGCTACTAACTCTGACATGAAGCAATTGATAGTGTCACTATTACGCAGCACAAAGTGGCTTACTGAAGAATGGATACATTCACTTCCTAATTTGCAGCTACACCTGCAACAAAATTCTCATGTAACGGAATGACTTAGTGGAGAGGAATTCCTCAAGATTCAAATCCAACATCCAGGCCACAGATTTATGCAAGGTTGTACCATTTTTTCTTCGTGCAAATAAGAATGACTCTACTTGGCAGGCTGGCTCTTCCACACGTCCTGCTCCCAACTTTACAACTGGTACAGGTATAAACCTTCTTCAGTCCCTTGTTCACTTAGAAAGGATCTTTCCCAGGGCACCCGGGTGGCTCAGTCGGTTAAGCATCCGACTTCAGCTCAGGTCATGATCTCACAGTTCGTGGGTTAGAGCCCCGTGTAGGGCTCTGTGCTGACAACTCAGAGCCTGGAGCCTGTTTCTCCCTAGAGAATCTCCCTAGAGATTCTGTGTCTCCCTCTCTCTCTGCCCTTCCCCCACTCACGCTCTGTCTCCCTCTGTCTCAAAAATAAAGATTAAAAAAAAGAAAGGAATTTTCCCTATAGAGTTTAGAGTTTTTGGTTTCCATTTTTAATATGTTTTTGTCCATACTTCTCTGATATATATGTTCATACATGTTGTATATCTTGGGGAGAGGTACTGGTGGTTTCTGATTGTCCTGGATAGAATTAAGGTATTTCATGGTTTTCTACAACCTAACTGGGGAGTTTCCATTCAGTAATCTGGACTCCCTCTTACTCATGGATGCTACAACCCACCTCCCAGGCACATAAAGGCCCTGGGTCTATAGTATCTCTATCTAACCCAAACTTTCAATAAAATCTTTCTTACACTGAGGACAATGGGGTGCCCCCTCCAGAGTTCTATGTAATATATAGACCAAATATATCTTAAGCTAACGTTTAAATCCTGGTTGTATAATTCTAGATATAAGATTTATTTTGTGAACCTGAAATCCTTTATAGGATCCCTTAACTCATGTACTAAGTGCTCTGATGACGGGATCTTGGATTCTCATCAAAAAAGGGCACATCTTGGAAAGATTGTGTAACATTAGGCAAGCGACTTAATCTTTCTGAGTCTCTCTGTCATGATCTGAACATCTCACGGTCCCAGAGCTATATAATTTGTAGTTTCATAGCCTCATAGGCTCATGCCAGAGGAGACCCAAGGTCTCAAAGTTTGAGATCTCAAAGTATGCAGTGCATGGTCCCAGGACCCTCTTGGAGCTAAGAGGCTAACATTAACTTGGGAATACTTAAAGCTGGAGGCGGACTGAGTCTAAAGGAAGCTTCAGCCAAATTCTCACCAAGTTCACTAGTTCAACTTCTGACAAGATCAAAAGTAATCATCATATAGCAATGCAGGAAGTTGCAGGCTAGAAAGAAAAGCAAAAAAATGTCTTCTTCCTCTTCCAGTGCTTGAATTCCAAGGCCCTATTAGATTCATTAAAGCTATCACTCACCCCAAGTCAGCTCAACTGCTAAAGATACCTGGACAGCATTAAGGGTGACAGCTGACTTTTCATGAGAAATGTTAGAGACCAACTAATGCTGAAAGTAGGATACCATTAACCTAGCATTCTTTTGTTTTAAGTTTATTTATTTTGAGAAAGTAAAGAGAGCAGAGACAGAGGGAGAGAGAGAATCCAAAGTAGGCTCCACACCGTTAGTGCAGAACCCAATGCCGGGCTCAAACTCACGAACTGTAAGACCAAGACCTGAGCCAAAATCAAAAGTTGAACACTTAAGCCACCCAGGTGCCCCTCAACTTAACATTCTATACCCAGCAAAAATAGCTTCCAGCTCTGAAGAAAAAATAAACATAGTTTCATTTAAACAAAAGCTGAGATAATTTATTACCAATAGACCTCCACTGCTAAGAATTGCTACTTAAGTAATTCTATCTAAAGAAATTGATACAAGATAGAATTTTCTCTTTTTTAAATTAATTTGTTTATTTTTGAGAGAAAGAGAGAGAACACGCACCTGCAAGTGCTTGAGTAGGGGAGAGGCAGAGAGAAGGAAAGAGAGAATCTCAAGCAGGCTCCATGCTGCACAGTCAGTGTGGAGCCCAATGCAGGGCTCAAACTCATGAATTGTGATATCATGACCAGATGTGAAATCAAGAGTTAGACGCTTAACCAACTGAACCAACCAGGTGCCCCAAAGACAGAATTTTCAATGTGCAGGAAGGAATTAAGGATACTCAAAGGGTTAAATGTGTGAGTAAGAATAAAAGACTAGATTTCTTTCTTTTCCTAAAAATTGTAAAGTCAATTCACACTTTAGAGGAAAACTAAAAATACATTGTGAGATTTATAACATATATAGAAGAAAACATATGTCAACAAAGCTGCATAGAATGGGATACAGGATAAATAGAATTACACTAGTTCAAGGCTGCACACTGTATATAAACTGATATATTAGCAATTTTATATAAATTATAAGTTAAAGATGCACAAAAATAAACCAAAAAGGTATAGCCACAAAGCCAATAAAAGAGAAAGGATGGAATAATAATAATAATAATAATAATAATAATAATATAAGAACAACAAACCTGATCCCAGTTTAACACAAAATAAGATAGGAAATGAGAAACAAAGGAATAAATCACAGACAAGAAAAAAAAAAAAAAAAAAAGGTAAACTTAAACTTTACCAAACTGGTGATTACATTAAAAGAAAAATGATTAAAACTCCAGTGAAAAGTTAGAAATTGTCGGGCTGATGGAATAAGTGTGTGTGAGGAAGAAGCCAGTAAGGATGTAGAATATTCAAACAGTGAAACTGGCCTAATTAATGTTCACAGAACATGGAACAATGACAGGTTAAATACATTGTTTTCAAGTGCACACATAGGACATTCACTAAGAGGGACCCTATCATATATGGTAAAAAAAATCATATGGCTTGTTTTCTGACCACAATTAAGTTGTCATAATAATAACTTATTTAGGAAACCCTCAAATGTTTGGAAGTTATTCAACACACTTCTAAATGACTCATAGGTCAAAGAAGAAATCAAAATGGAATTTAGAAAATAGTTCTAATTGAATGATGATAAGAACACTGTACCAACATTTCTGGAACATAGCCAAAGCAGCCCTTAGAAGAAAATGGATGGTTACAAATGCCTTTTTTTTTTACATGAGAAGGAAGAAGTAAAGTTAAAAATCTATATTTCCATCCCAAGAAGATAAAAAACTAGTAAATCTGAACTCAGAATGTTATACTCAGCAATAAAAAATAACCAACAACACCTGCTCCAATACGTGTGTTGGGCAAAAGTAGCTAGCCATCAGGAGTGCATACTACACGATTCTATGTATATGAAGTTCTAGAAGGGGCAGAACTAAGCTCTGAGGATGGAAATCACATCAGCAATTTTCTCGATGATGGGAGACAGAAAATGACCACAAAGAATATCCATCAATTCATCTGAACATAACGTCCACACAAGGTAGAAAATCTGCATGATCTTCATTTTAAAGATGAGACAACTTGATTTTGGAGAGCCTAAATTGAATCATAAATTATAAATCAAGAAATTATCAAATTGAGACTGGATTATAGAGACTCTGATTAAAGTCCGGTGGCCCTCTGATTGCATTCTCATTATTGCCCATATACATCGGGTTTCTGAAACCAAATCATGGCTGTGCACAATGAGAGCTACCAGGTTTGAGGGTCTGCTCCACGCCAGGCACTTGCTAGGCCCTCCGTATAATTTTAGTTCACTCTGTTTACCTCAAGAAGGTTTAGCCAGCTTCCTCACTAAAGGAGGCTCCCCCCGCTCCCCCGCACACGTACATTTCAACTTTCCAAAGTTGTGCCACATCTTACAATTGTGCTGCCAGTCGACAAGGGATTCCCCACCTCACTGGCAGACTTTGGGAATCAGGTTAATTTGGGGCAACAGTATCCATACTGTTTCTCACAAGTTTGTTTGGTTCTCACCCCACATCAACCAACAGTATACTGAATCTGGGCACAGGCCTTTTACTGTTGTCGTGGGATAAGTGGCATAATTTTATTATAAAATATCATGCATATTGTTCTTTTCAAAAAATGTTTATTTATTTATTTTTAGAGAGAAAAAGAGAGAGGGGAGGAGGGACAGAGAAAGAGGGAGAGAGAATCTCAAGCACTGTCAGCACAGACCCCACGGTCGGGCTCCATCTCATGAACCATGAGATCATGACTTGAGCCAAAATCAAGAGTCAGATGCTGAACCTACTGACTCAAGAGTCAGAGCCACCCAGGAACCCCTCATGCATATGGTTCTTGAGGCTGTTCATTGATTTGGTCCCTACATAAGAACATAGTGCATAAGCTCATCTTTCTTCTCCCATATCATCCCCCCATAGTTCAAGAAGTGTAACAACCACAGAAGGTGAGTTCATGTGCGCTCATAAGAGAAACAACTACCTAGAAGGGGACTCACAGGAGGAGCATGTAGGAGAACACACAAGAAAACGAGAGTTTCAGAGTCAGCATTCAGCTCCTTCCCCTTACACATTCATTCCTTGTCACTACACAACGTTTTGGCTTATGAAAGGAAGACCCTTTGCTCATGATGAAAGTGCTGATACTCTTTTTATTCTTTACTAGGCAGCTAATGGAGTAGGCACAAACTATGAGGCTAAGACGGGATGGTCACTGGCACTTACCCATGGAGAGTGAACGGGTCTGGGCTCGCTGCTACCCAAGCAACTCACTTGGCTGTAACAAATACATCACATTGTGCCAAACCCACTGATGGCTCTGACTGGCAGCGAGACTGCAAGCATCCAGGTGCCGCGGGGAAGATGTCATTAATTTGCCTAACTGCAGTGTGGGCAATAAATAACAGGTGCAGCAACCAAATTCTGCCTCCGTAACCTTGACAGGGAATATCAGGAATTCTCAGGGAGACCTATTTCAAGTCTGGTGCTCTGCCAAACTCCATGCTGCCTAAGGGTCTGTTTTAAAAGAAGCAGTAGAGTGGGAGAGAAAGGATACGAGCTGTGAGTGCTAATCCTAACCACCTTGCTGATTCGCTCTGTCGTCCCTTGCAAAGCACAAGGACTGTAGTTCCTTTGGGGATATGGGCTGTATCTTATTTTAAACCAGAATGTCTAGTGCACGGAACGTGGTATTTCTTCAAGGTATGTTGAAATGGCATTCGGCAACCCAAACCAAATCTGTGCACTGTAGTTATTTCAAAATCAGTGAATTTCAAACAGCATCTTAACTTCGCTCACACTGGTATTAGTAAGTTGCTGAATCACTGAGTGAATGAATAAGCAAAGGAACACAACTTTTCTGACTCTTGGTTTTCTCACCAGGAGAACCGTGAAAATAAAATCTCCAAGGCAGTGGCGAAACTTACATTAAATACTACATGCAAATGATATTGCACATAATAGATTCTCACAAACCACACAATACTCTCACAGAGAGACAGAAAGACAGAAATTCCAATAGCTAGTTCCTGTGTAAAAATATCTTTGTGTGAGAGCATATTCTGAAGCAGTGACTTACTAACACCCTCAAGCCCCATGCAAGGCATTTGTCAATCATACTTACATTTTCTGAATGACATTCAAAGGGTTCTCCCAGAAAAAGAGTACAAACTAAAGCTAAGGAAGGACTAGCAGCCCAGAGCTAATTAGAAATACATTTTTTTTCTTATTTAATAAGATACATTTAATAAGGCACAGGGTAATTAACATGCAAACTGCGGAGTTAAAACTAAAATTGATACACCCATTCAGGCTTTGAAGTTCCAAACTGCTCTGCAGGTGTATGTGCTGAAATGGATTTCAGACAGGCACATATACAAAAGAAAATGAGAGGTAAGTGTTAGGAACTAGACACTATTGGTGGGAGACAGGAATTCTGTTTCTTACCATTTATTTGCTGTTTTTATATATTGTTTTTTATTTGAGTATAATTGATACCCAGCATCACATTAGTTTCAGGTGTACAACATAGTGATCTGACAAGTTCATAAGTTATGGCACGTTCACCCCAAGTGTAGCTACCACCTGTCACCATACCTCACTATTACAGTATCATTGACCATATTCCTTAAGTGACAAATTTTAGGGGTATAAAAAGGAGAATTAGACTACTGAATTCTTTTTTTATTCTACTCCTGTTTGTAGGAAAAGTGTCCATTACACCATTATATCCTTATAAGAGCAGATGTGGTATATCTACTTGCAATTTCATAAGAGCAATTACTTAATTGGGCTAGAAAGCCACCCTGAATTTGATAACTGCATAAGAACAACTCCACCTCTGTCGCTTGATCCTGATAGTTGGCAAAGAGGAAAACCAATCCATGGCACTGTCCTCCTTTGCCAGTACAGTCTCCAGAGTAGGAGAACAGTTCAAGGATTGAGCGCAATAGTAGAGGAAAACTGTCACTCCCACTTGACCTTGATCACAAGTGGAGTAGGGTTCTCAGGTCAAGCCCTGCTAGTAACCATCACGCACTCATGTTCTGTTCCCTTCTCTTAGTAATGACATGTTCTTATTTTTTTCCAGTTCGTGACTGTATCACTGAAGAGATATTTGCTTCCTCCTCTGTTTCTGGAAGTAGAAGTGCCCTCCAGCTTGAGGTATGAGTGCTTCCTCATTCCCACCCCAGCCCTGACACAACCTTTGTCAGACATGTGCTCTCATGCAGTCAATGGCCAATTGTCATTTTGCTCCTAGTCTCCCTGTCCTGACCTTAACTGTCAGTCATCTGCTTGAAAGGATGGTTACTGTGGTTATTGTGTGGCCAGTTGAGAAAACGGAATCCTATGTGAAGTCATAATACTGGCCACTTTATTATTTTTTTATTAATTTATTTATTTTTGAGAGAGACAGACAGAGTGCAAGCTGGGGAGAGGCAGAGAGAGAGAGAAGCACAGAATCTGAAGCAGGCTCCAGGCTCTGAGCTGTCAGCACAGAGCGTGATGCAGGACTTGAACCTATGAACTGTGAGATCATGACCTGAGCTGAAGTCGGACTTTTAACTGACTGAGCCACCCAGGCACTCCTTGATCACTTTAGCATTAAATTAACCATATTAAAGTTATTTAATATGGGTAATCCCATCAGGTATAAAGTCTCCAAACAAACTTAACCCATCACATGCATTCTGGCTTATTCCAGAGTAAGCCAGAGATAGTGAGGGAAATAGTGAGACTTGCCAGCATAAGTTAGTGAGTAACTTACAAAGATTAAAGGCCTTCAATTAAATGCCTCTCCCACTGGAGGCACCAGTGCCCTCAGAAACCAGTACCCATCCCTAGGCAGAAAAACTGGCTTCTCATAGATACAGCAGACCATGACCGTGGCATCTGGATATCTACCTCCACTTTCTCCTTCAAAAGTGATTAATTCTATATCCATTTCCTCATCTTCCCCCTAGTCTGATGAACCAGTGTGTTCCTCTGTAATCTACTTGAATTAAAACAATCCCATCAATATCTCAAGTACAAAAAGAATTAATTCATTGAATGTCAACAGTTACAAGCGCTAGGAGAGGAAATTGCTAAAGTTATGTTAAAGTAGAAGTTGAAGGAAGGGCTCTCAAATGGTCACTGGCCTCTGCCCATTTACAGCTTTAACAAATCATCATTGATTTAAAGGAAGTTTCCAAGTTAAGTTGCTCAAAACTGTCCCTAGACCAATATGAACCTTATGCACACAATTAGGCTATCAGCATCGTTATGACAATTATTGATCTAGGTCACATTTTACTAGAAAATTAAGTAAGATCAACTAATAATGTGGAAATAAGATATATTAACCCACAGCTAAATAATAGAAATGTGGTATTTTGTCTACCAGAGTGGATGATCCAGAACCCTAATTATTCTTGAGGACACTATGCATGTACAGATAAATATTTGTTTAAAAATATGTATTTATATGAGACACCAAATTCCTCCATTGTCATTGCTGTGTTTGTTCAGAGGTTCCGATTGTTGTGTGACTTCTGCTGCGTTAAGTATAATGGGTAATAAAGTGATTGTTGACAACACTGTCATATATTTACGTTTCCATCTCTTGTGCTAAGAGCTATAACACCATCATGTATGGCAGCTTGACCATATGGTGCACAACTGGAGAAGATTGAAACACCCACTTAGCAAAATCAGACTTTTCAGACTCCACTAAAGCAAAAAGAAACAATTCTTTTGCCCTCTTCTGATTTCTGGAAAAGAAAGACAAAGCTTTCTGAACTTCCTGGTTCATGAAATGGAGAACTGAGCATGGGGGTTGCCAGGAGGGCCTGGTCTTCTATTACAGGATCCAGACAGAAGAGACCCTACAGTAAGGACCTGGTCCAGAGCTAGAAAGAGATTACCCGATACATCCAGGGTAAAGTCATGGGGCAAAGGGAATAATGAATACCAAGATGGAAAGACTGTTGAGCTTTTCTGCCCATTTATGTGCACTGCAGTCTTTTGTAGGGGCTCTTACCAACTCCTTTTCCCTTCCCAGTACAACCCACCCTCCTATCTTGCTTTATTTTCCTTCCTAAACTCATCTTGCTTTACTTCTTTGTCTCTCTCCTTGCACTGTGAGCTCCAAGAGAGCAGGGACTTCTGGAATGACAGGTGAGGCCCGGAAAGATTTGCTGAATAAAGGAACGATACACATTTTTTCCCCTAAATTGTTCCATTATGGAACCCTGCTCTTTTTTCCATGGAACATCTTAAAAGAATGTTGCACTATAGAAATATGCACGAAGCATCACCCTGAGAGAATTTCATGTTCATACCTTTTGGTGGACAAACCAAAGATAGAAGTTTTAAGACATTTTCTCAAGGAAGGACAATTAGTTGAAGGGAGAATTGAAGCAATATTACGTATAGGAGTTCCTTCTACCATTATGGCTGACTTTCATGCTCTTAATTCCTTGACTAGAGCATTTCAGAGAAGCAAATAGAGAGGGAAGTTTCAATCTGTATAGTTAAGAAAGCCTAAGCTATCCAGCCTATCAAAAACTACCCGAGGGAGAAGTATCACAAGGAGAAAGTGGGCAACATACACTGTCCACATTTCTTCCTTCATTCTATTCTGTGCCTGTGATGGTTCAATTGTTCACCTCACAAACTATATGAAGACCGTGGAGGGGCGCCTGGGTGGCGCAGTCGGTTAGGCGTCCGACTTCAGCCAGGTCACGATCTTGCGGTCCGTGAGTTCGAGCCCCGCGTCAGGCTCTGGGCTGATGGCTCAGAGCCTGGAGCCTGTTCCGATTCTGTGTCTCCCTCTCTCTCTGCCCCTCCCTCGTTCATGCTCTGTCTCTCTCTGTCCCAAAAATAAATAAAAACGTTGAAAAAAAAAAAAAAAAAGACTGTGGATGTGGTTCCCACTGTCCTTTACGTTTAACTGGCCAGAGAACAGGCTAGGTCCTACGAGGGCCAAGTGAGGACTAAAGGGTTCTAGGATGTTCTTACCATTATTTCCTCCACAGTGCTTTATGGGCTCACTTCCAAATAGCAATGTCTATACCAGCTGATAAGCTCCAATTCACCTGTCATGTAGCTGATTTTCTCCTAAAGATAATTTAACCTTGCTGAATAGAAACCTTTGAGGAGACAGCAGATTTCTCTGGAAATAGGAGCATGGAAGCAGTCAACACATGTCTTTTTTTTTTTTTTTCCTTCATTCGTTTTCCTGAGATTTGGATCTCAAACCAGCACTCTGAAGAGAAGGTGTTAGCTCATTGTCAGCCTTTGGCAAAACCATATAATAGGCCAAGTTTATCATGATCTACTTCTCTTATCCTTTCCTCCTTTGTTCCATTTCTGCTCTTAGCTGACTTTTAGCTATTTTCTGTCAAATTTTTAGTAGCTCAAGCAATGACTCTAGGAAACATCAGAATTTCCTTTTTTATTTTCAGTTTTATTGGGAAATAATTGACATGCATCAATGTGTAAGTTTAAGGTGTACAGAATGATGTTTTGATTTACATAGATTGTGAAATGATTCCCACAATAGGTTTCGTTAATATTCATCATATTGCATATAAATGCAATAAAAAGAAAAGGAAATGAGTTCTCCTTATGATGTAAACTCTTAGGGTTCACTCTCAACAACTTTCCTATAACATCACGTAGCTATGTTAGCTACGGGCATCATTATGTTGTAGATGACATCCCCAGTAGTCATTTACCTGATAACTGGACATTTGTAGCTTCTGACCACTTTCCTTCAGTCCCCTTCCCCCACACCTTCTTTCTCCATTCATTTCCCAATGGACCCTCAGGTTGTTTCCATGTTTTGGCTAATTGTACATAATGCTGGGCTTTAGCTCATTGTCATGAGGGTGCAGATATCTTTGTTTATATCAGCGTTTTCATTTCCTTTGGATATATTCCAAGAGTGGGACTGATGGACCATATGATGATGCTATTTCTAATCATTTGATGATCCTCCAAACTGTTTTCCATCATGGCTGCACCAATTTACAATCCCACCAACAGCTCACCAGGATTCCCTTTTCTCCCCACCCTCACCACCACTAGTTACCTCTTGTCCTTTCAATGATGGACATTCTAACAGGTGTGAGGTGACATCTCGCTGTGGATGACAGTTTTAAAAGGGACCCTTGAAGTACAATGAAGGAGGAAGAAAGGAAGAAAAACTTGCATGCAAAAATATTTCACTTCTGCTGACAGTATGGCTGGTAACTTGAAATAAAATACCTGGATATTTGCTGCAACCTCTGAGCTGTGGCCGTGAGTAAAGGAGAACTCAGGAAACATCTGGCGGAAGGTTCATTTCTTTCTTTCTCTGCACTACCTTCATCATCTCTTCCCTGGATGACTGTAACAGCCACCAGATAATCTTTTTCTCTCTGGTCTTACTCCATTTCATCAATCTTACAAGAGGGTATATTAGCTTCAAAATCAAGGAGAAATTTCTAGTATGCCCTACAAAAGCCCTCTGTTTTCCAAACCATCTCCTGCTTCTTCTTTCCCTACAGGGCCCTTCTACCATATCGCACTGCTTGAGGTTCGCTCAAAAACACCTGCAAACTCCTTCTTTCAGGATCTTCTCTGTTGTGCTCTTCCCAAACTCTTTGTTTAAATTGGTGACACCCCCCCCCTTATTTATTCCTACAGTCTCCATCTTGGCCACACATCAGCAGCAGGGCTGGAACATGTGCATTAGAGCGGTCTCCTATAGACTGCAATCACCTTGAGGACCTACACCCTGATCATTTCCTGTCTCTAGCACCTGATACATGGGGGGTAGGGGGTGGAGGGGGGGTAATACATACCATTTTCATTCCACATTTCATGTATTATCCCTGAGCCCTCTGTAGGAAGAGTTATTGGTTCCTTGGCTGCATGACACAGTTTGAAGCTGCTGGACTTTGGGTGGAGGCACCCTCGAAAATCACTTCCTACCATTATTTCATACATAGCCAAAGGCCACTTATTCTGACTTTCAGAACCTTGGTTTCTTTATCTATTAAATGGGAGTAATAAGACATACAGAAGGAATTTTATATATATATATATATATATATATATATATATATATATATATATCTCAAAGCTTTCTTTTTCCAAAAAAAGATTCTCTAGAACTATAAATGGATGGCCCGCTCTCCAATAATGTGCACCAGTGGCTTCTACTGCTAACGTGAACCATCCTTCCAGCTGCTGCCATGTATAAATACCAGGGAAGTCTGCATACTCCAGATTGAATGCAGAGAATTAAACTTGGATAATGCCTTTGTACCTCACTGTGTCAAGCAACACTCAGGCGCTGTTCATACTCTGCTTCATCCTCAAATTTAAATAGCGATTTTCAGACTACCTAGCTTGACAATTCTACACTTGGTCTGATTTCATTGGTGATGGTGTCTGAACCAAGTCAAACAGGCGTTTTGAGTGCCTCTGCATGGTGAGCTGATCTTACTCTGTTTCCTGATACTTCTATCTCACAATTCCTGAATGCTCTGTAAACTAGGCTATTCACTGTCACTGGCCACAGATATTACATGGAAGTTTGTTTCGGTACCTTTGTGCTATGCATTTGCATAGCATTTCAGTGTAGAGTTAGGACGACAGACTCCGGATCATGTGCCTAAGTTTAAATCCTTACTAAGTTTGAGAACTTGGATGAGTACTCAACTTTTCTGTACTAATATTTGCCCAAGTTTAAAATGAGGATAAGAGAACATTCCCTTGGGATTGTTGGGTTGAGTGTGTGTGCGTGTGTGTCTGTGTGTGCACGCACACGCAGGAATGTCTGTGTGTAAATTTGTTAACACGCATGCATGTGTCTCCTATTTCATGCCAGAATTATCATAAGTAATATATACATTCATATATATGGCTTGGATATTGCTTAGAATAGTTCTTGCGTGACATATGAAGTTCTGGCATAAAGTTCTACCTGTATAATTATTAACTCTTATTATTGTTGGTTCTACATGTTTAGTTAGATCATATTTACTGTTGAGCCCATGTCAAAAGTTAATTCCTTTACTAAACAAACCCTAACTCCCCATGCAAAAGGGGGAGGGGAGCTCACACTTATTGGATGTGGATTACGATCCAGGCACGCATTCTCGCATCAGGCCTTACCCCATCCCACGTTATTTCCAGGCATTTTGGAGACTGAGACTTAGAGGTCTGCGGAGTCCCGGATGGTGGAGCTGGGATGCAAGTGCTGGGTTGCCCATCAGTCCAAGCCTCCACTGTCCCCCACCCACAGTCACTTTTCAGGAACCACACAGTCTCCCTCTCCTGGGAACTATAACAGTATGCTATTACTAACTGTCAGGGAACTTAACACTTTGTATTTTGTATCATAGTGATGCGTGTGCAAACCTGACTTTTACTATGAAAGAATGAACATTTTTCAGTGCAGGATTTCAAATAGAATTCCCTCTGATAACCTCCACGCTTGCGAGGTATCATGTGTATGTGCTTAAAGCTTGACTTTATGCAGCACACACCCAGCCCCTCCCTCTTTCCATCTTTGTTCAGCCCTTTGCTTTATCAATGGGCATGTTTGTTTCTTCTGTTAGAGTCTACATTCCTTGAGTGAACTTAATTTGGGGCCGACTCTTTCACTCTGGCATGTACGATGGGTAATGTCCAAAGTATTTTAATATTCAAGTTAAAAAACTGTTAAGTAAATAACCGCTATGACAAGGGGTGTTGACATTTTCATGGGATTTTAAGCCTAAATCTGAGTTTGACTACATTCTCGTGGAGTGCAGGCAGAATGCATGATTCTTGGGGGGCAGGGGTGCAGTCCAAAGGAAGGGGGACATTCAATCCAATGGAGTGCAGTCTTGTCTCCATCACAAGGGAGCCCCCATACATTAGTTACTTCACCTCTCTGTGCCTTTGCCTCCTCCCCTGTAAAATGGGGATGGTGACAGTGTGTGCGTCACAGGGCTGTTGGAAGGATAAAAGACAATGGTACATGTAAAATACACAGCAGTCCTGCATGCGACCAATGCTCATTACGTGTACGCTACCCGTATTCTCCTTCTCGTCGGTAATATGTCATTTGTCAGGATAGGGTCAGGACGAGCTCAAAGTACCCCTGGGGTCCAAACCACGTTCTGCCAGGGACTGTGTTCCCGGTGCTGGTTCTGTGATATATCATTTCCGTCTCTCCTGTTTCCCTCCCTTTATCCTCCTTTATTAATGGCTAGAGAAAGTACACATGGTTGTAACAAGTAAGTACTAGAAATGTCTAAAATATGAGAGAGATCTCCTACAGAGGGTTCTCTAATTTACTCTGGGCATTCTAAAACTTTGGTGGTTGGAATCCACGATGGACTGCTAGTTTAAAGCGAACCCCATTTCTTCAGTCATGCATAGAAAGGGATTGCAAGATTGTGTTGTAGAAATCAAGCACAATACCTCAGTGGTCCCCTCGGTCTTGCCAAAGTAAAGCCACAAGCCGGTTTGGATGAAGTGAAACCTGGGACAAGGACATGTGTAGCTTTTATGCACACTGACCTTGCACTCAGAGCAGGAGAAACTGTGTCCTGCCCGTTAGAGTGAGCGGGCAGAGTGGTGCCCCTGGTTTTGGAGCACAGGTTAGTCTAGTCAAAGGCACCCTGGAGGGGCAGGGCAGCCACCTAAGTCCCTACAACAGAAGGATACCCCAGGAGTGAAGGAGAGAGGTGCCCAGAAGGATAGTCTGCCAAGATGTGCTGGGAAAGTTGGTCAAGGATCTTGAATAGGTGATCATCGGTTTGAAGTTCTACTGTGTTTTAGGTTTCTTTTACTTATCTCCAAGGCTTTTTTTTTATTAAAAAAAATTTTTTAATGTTTATTTATTTTTGAGAGAGACAGAGACAGAATGCGAGTGGGTTAGGGGCAGAGAGAGAGGGAGACACAGAACCGAAGCATGCTCCAGGCTCTGAGCTGTCAGCACACAGCCCGACGCGGGACTCAAACTCACGGACCGTGAGATCATGACCTGAGCCGAAGTAGGACGCTCAACTGACTGAGCCACCCAGGCGCCCCTCCAAGCCTTCTTCTTATGTCCAAACCCTACAGCTGAGTTTCCTGGCATTTAGAGAATTCTTAGGGCGAAATGCGGCTTCACTTGGGAGACCCGGGGAAGTAAATCCTGATACAGCAAAAAGGCCTTGAGTCCTGACTGAAATGAAGAGTAACAACCACGATGGCTCTGAAGAACACATAAGTATTTTCCAGCATCTCAGAAATATTTGGAGGTCAGAGCAATCATGAAAAATGGAGGTCTGGCTAATGCCACGTGGGGACTAAGCGGCAGGGTGTCCTCTGCAGACTGGGAGCTCAGACTGCCACACTACAACGTCTCCACACTTCACGATGTGCAACAGTAAACAGGCATGGACTCAGATCTGAGAAAAGAAAAAAAAAAAAAAAAACCTCTGCCCACTAAACTACGTTCTCTCATTCCTGTGTTTAGACGAAATGATCAGGAGGAAAAATAGCAAAAAAACAAAATAAGCTAGTATTTGGAAATCGGTTAGAGAGCTAACTAAAAAACCAAACCACTTTTAGGAGTGCTATGAGATCAATGTAGATTAGTCTCAGTTGTCTGTGTGTCCCAGAATATATTTTTTTTTTAATTTTTTTAATGTTTATTTATTTTTGAGACAGAGAGAGACAGAGCATGAACGGGGGAGGGTCACAGAGAGAGGGAGACACAGAATCTGAAACAGGCTCCAGGCTCTGAGCTGTCAGCACAGAGCCCGACGCGGGGCTCGAACCCACCGACCGCGAGATTGTGACCTGAGCCGAAGTCGGACGCTTAACCGACCAAGCCACCCAGGCGCCCCCCAGAATATATTTCAAGAGGAGTTCTGAAAAGTGTCTTTTTCATAATTTCTCAGTTAACCTGATACCCAAATTGCCAAAACAAACTGACCAAAGCATCGTGGGGTGTTTTTTTTTTTTTTCCTTTTTTTCTTTCCTTCCTTCCTTCCCTCCTTCCTTCCTTCTTCCCTTCCTCCCTCCCTTCCATATTTTCTTTTGGTAAGAAACAACAAAATATGAACCAAAAAGAGTTATTCAAATATTACACTTAGGAAACATATCTGAGCAAATTATTCAGAGCAGGAAGTAGGGATTCTGAAAGAGACAGCAGGATCGAATGAATAAATTTCAGTACGGCTTTACTTTGTTAGATATAATCTCAGTCTTAATTTCCAATGTGGCTGTCAAAATGCATGAGAGCTCTGTCTCCATTAAAGAGATTTTGGTTTTGTGAACTGACTTACTGAGCTATTTGGAGATTTCATTTAACTAACCGGTTCCTAGAGACTTGTAAAGACAACTGGCTTAAAGGATTAGCATCCTTTTAACTGTTTTCCTTTTAAAGGCAATCAAAGCCATTTCCTTCCATCATCAGGGGTAATTGTTGAGTATATACCATTTTATCCTGTTTAGATTATTTGACCTTTTCCTTGTCAGCTTTTATAGTTCTTCATTCCTGCTAACATTTCTTCACAGTAAGCAGTCTTGGTATATAGTAAATGCTAATTGGTTCTTTAAAAGGTTCCCATGATAAATATCTTTATGCCTCCATTTAAGTTTGCTGGGCACAAAGCAGACATGGGAGAAGTCACTTTGCTCTGTGCCTTCCATCCAGATTCATGTCCTCTGTCACCTTTCTCACTCTGAGCAACGTTTGATTACTTGCTCCTTGCCTTTTTCAGCTGTCATTCCTGATGCCTGGTCTCACCTTGCCTTTTTTTTTTTTTTTTTTTTTTTTTTCTTTGTGACTACAGCAAGTGCTCTGGATTAATGATACTGTCACTGGTCCTGTTTGGGATTGCTACACCAGAGCTAAAACAAAAGACTCGGAGATTACAAAGGAAAGCACTGAGGCAACCTGCCACAGAACCATTTGCCCAGTGCAAGTGGCAATTTCCCGAGGGCCATGAGTGAAGGGGGGCCCCTTTCTTCTCTTTTTATTGTCTGAGTGACGGCAGGTACGAAGTGATGTGAGCAGGTCAATAAGTTGAATTCAGCGAGATGACTTTATCAAATCCATCCATTTTTATGATCAAGTTGTATCTACTTTCAGTTTGAAAGTTCTATAGTTTCTATTCTTGTTAACATACCTAAGCATATTAATAGTTTAACATTTAAATCATCTGAAGTCTCCAAAACATCTCACTCCTCATACATTATTCTTAACAAATATTATGCATCTCTCATATTAATGTTTTTTCCACACACACACTAGAAATCTGTTATTTTGGCTAATTCCCTAAAATGTCTCTGTGAGATAGATTTATTTCTACCCATCTCTTGAAGACTCGGACCCAGAGAATTCAAATGACTTCTCCAAGACATACCTCTGATAATTCATAGAATCAAGGTCTAAACCCATGCTGGTTTGGATTCAGAATTTAACATTTCCACCAGACAATGCAGGATAACATGTAAGCCCACAGCTCTCAGAACTTATGTCCAGCACAAATTCTCGTTATATCTTCCTTACAGAAATACCCTTACGACATGGTCTCAGTTCTAGTTCTCTGTCTTTATGGAGAGTGGCTATGCTTTTCTGATCTTGTGCAAAAATATTGCTGAACTGCATTTTTGTCACATCTTTTATGCGTGTTGTGTAAAAGTACTATTTAATGCACTGCCCATGATGACATTTAATGGCTTTTTACACAGGTGTGATTAAAAAATTCCTTCTTGAGTTAATCGCAGAAAAAAAAAATAACATACTGCACAGCTGAATGTGTATTTTCTACTAATATAGGTGAAAAGGATGCATCCCAACACGTTACCATTTTTTTAAGTTTATTTGTTTATTTTGAGAGACAGAGACAGCGCAAGTGGGGGAGGGGCAGAGAGAGAGGGACACAGAGAATCCCAAGCAGGTTCCATGACACAGGCACAGAGCCCGATGGAGGGGCTCAAACTCATGAAACTGTGAGATCATGACCTGAGCCAAAACCAAGAGTCAGATGCTCAACCGACTGAGACATCCAGGCATCCCAACATGTCATTATTTTTGCCTCAGCTGCTAGACAAAGAGGTTTTTCCCAGGTGTTACAGTTTACTCAGTTAGGTGCCTCCAACTATATTCTGCTATGTTTCCCTTCAGTATGATCACCTCTGGTGGTCTTTGTCCTCCATGGTCTCCTCTCTCGTAAACTGATGGGAATCAGTGAGGGCAGCCAAGGAGGAAAGCAAGGACTGGTGGGCTTTTCAGGAGAGAATCTTCTGCTAGAAAGGAAACTTCCCTACATAGTGGGAACAGATGTGACAAAGCTGAGGAAGTTGGGGGTGCCCGTGTGGCTCAGTCGCATCCGATTCTTGACACTGGCTCAGGTTGTAATCTTGCAGTCCTGAGATCGAGCCCCTCATCAGGCTCTGTGCTGACAGAACAGAGCCTACTTGGGATTCTCTCTCTCCCTCTCTCTCTGCTCTTCCCCTGCTCATGCACACGCTCTCTCAAAATAAATATATAAACTTAAAAAAAAAAAAGAAAATAAATTTAGGAAGTCAGAAGTCACTCATCGGGGCCGGCTGCCAAACTGTGAAAGTCAGACAGGTGAGAGGTGAACCAGAGGGTGCAGAAAAGGAACTAAAATCACACATGTGAAGACACACACAATAAATAAGCAAAGCATCTAGCAGTTGACTTGGTCAGCAGTCGGATTTTCTGAAGCCAAGGACAGGAACTAACACATGGTTTGTCACCTGGAAGACCAAAACAAACTTACTTCCCTTTTGTTATGTTTAGTCATGTTTTAGGGGCACCTATACCTCAGATTCTTTAGCTGGATGAGACTTCGGGGCTCACATTCATAACGGTGACCAACAGATGCTTTGTTGTCTTTACTGTTATTGTTTAGATTTTTAAAAAAATTTTTTAATGTTTTATTTATTTTTAAGAGAGAGAGAGAGAGAGAGACAGAGCATGAGTGGGGGTGGGGCAGAGAAAGAGGGAGACACAGAATCTGAAGCAGGCTCCAGGCTCTGAGCTGCAAGCACAGAGCCTGACGTGGGGACTCAAACTCATGAACTGAGATCATGACCTGAGCCGAAGCTGAATTCTCAACCGACTGAGCCACCCAGGCGCCCCAGTTTAGATTTTTTTTTTAAACAAGAAATAAGGGTCTGACAATTCTTTGCATCTGTATTCTCTGCAAAAGGTGGAAATGCCTTGGTTTTGGTTTTTGTGTTTTGTTTTGTTCTGTTTTTTTTTTTTTTTTTTGGTCTCAAAGCAACTAATGCCATAATCCATATTATGTGAATAATTAATTCATTTGTTAAGTAGATGTGTGCCTTTTGTCTGTCAAAATCTAGTCCTGGTGTGAAAAACATAGAAGCAAAAGCATATTTTAGAAGGCAAGAGACATAACCTATGGGGTAATTAACCATACCAGGGACTGTGAAAAGTGTCAAAAAGTTCGTGTAAAAAAGACACTAAGTGTTATGTTCTTATTACTAGTAAAAAAAAAAAAATCAACATTAAAAAAAGAAACTTGTAGAATTTTATTTTGAGTGGAATTGGGAAGGAGAACAGTGAAAGAATATTTCCAGCAGACCATCTTTCCTCCCAAATTGTAGGGACATATATATTTTTTAAGCCATGCATTTTATTAGATTTTCAAACTTTTCATTTGCACTTCCTTTCTGCACCCAAACATTACCCCCCAGAAATGATGTTTTGTCTGTTTGTCATGTTTTGTTTTCAGCTCTCTCTTCTTTAATTTGCCTACACTGAGTTTGGCTCTACTGAATCAAATTTCTGGAAAAAAAGACGTGTGTGGGGAAATGGGCTCCTTTCATCTCTCAGGTCTCACGGGCATAGTTCAGCCACTGGCTTGTGAATGAATGAACCCTGAGCCCTTCTGTGTGCCTGGCTTTCGGTGAGGCTGTGGGGATAATGGTGAAAGCCAAATAATCCCCGTGCGAGGGTCTGAAATCAGGTCCAGGATATACACACTCTAGTACTCACACAAATGAATGCGTGATGATGAAGGGGAAGAAAAGGAGTGTATACACACACACACACACACACACACACACACACACACCTTGAGAGCACATAATTCTGGTACCTAAACCTAGAATGAAGGTTCAAAAAAATGCCCTCCCCCGAAATGGGATGCTTGGGCTGAGTGAGGCCGGCTCCCTAAGCTTCTTAAAAGCCAAGGCTTGGGGGCACCTGGGTGGCTCAGCAGGTTAAGTGGTTGAGCGTCTGATGTGGGCTCAGGTCATGATCTCATGGTTCAGGAATTCGAGCCCCGCATCAGGCTTCAGATCCTCTGTCCCCCTTTCTCTGCCCCTCCCCCACTTATGTGTGTGCATGCAAGCTCTTTCTCTCAAAAAATAAATATTTATTTTAAAACAGCCAAGGCTTTTACTAAACATGGGAAGGGGGAAGGACAGAACCCCTGCGGCGTGCTGAGTTGAATCAGAGGTCCCTGTGGAGCCCCACACCTGCAGCGCGGAAGGTGCCCCCAGTGATCTGCAAGGCCCCTGAGCTCCGGTGGCTGCAGTGGCTGCTGTAGGGCAGGATCACTTGGGCAACAGCTGCTCTCCCAGCCCCAGCCTGATGGCACCTTGGCTGGAGCCCAAGCTACACGTCTCTGCACTCTGGCCCCAGAGGCCCAGTCTGTGTTCACACATGGTCAACTGAATGTGTGAGGAGTTAATGTGCAGAGAGGAACTGGTCTATGACACCAAGCTGATGGATAAATTTCTCCCCATCGTCCTCGGGCACGCTGCTAGGAGGCGCACTGGGTGCCTGGGCACGCGGTAAGGACACGCACTTGGGTCCTCGGGCGCACGGCGACGATGTGCAGTGGCTCTGTGAGGCTACTAGGAAGCCTTGAGAGACGTGGCCAGCTTGTAGTGCCACTCCTTTATCATGATGTAATGGCATTCCCTCACCCCCTTCCCCTCACTCGGGCTTCCCAGGAATTGAATTTGTCAAAACAGCTTTAGCCTCAGGCTTGGTTTTCTCAGGAAACCTTGGCTAAGATCTGAGGGCTATGGACTGAACTCAAAATTAACCCCGGTTCTACTTGTTTTGATCTCAGAGTACAAACCCAGAGATTAAAACAAAAAAAAACCAGAATTCTTCCTTGAAAGTAATGGATTGTGAGAAAATGAGCAAGGGATCATAGTAGCCAAAGAGCTGGTGCCTGTCCCCAGTGGAGGGATGACGTTCCAGTTCGGCTCTACTTATGAGGCCAAACCTGAAGCATGCGTGTTTGGGGTGGGGGCTGCGGGCCCCAGGGCATGCATCCACCAAGCGTGATCACAAGAGGACATTTGGAGGAGCGGGAGGATATTTGGGAATGAGTACAGGAGGAACACGAAGCCACTGAGGTGAGATCTACTGAGATAAGCACACAGAGTGTGGTAAGGAAGATGGTGAAAGGGGAAGGGACAGTTACCATCAGACTGTTATTGAAGAAAGATGCACCTTTCCGTGCACGGGTTTCCATTAGAGATGTAGAACAAGTTGGAAGAAATTCTTGGGGGTCACACTGTTCCAGAATGGGAGAGACTGCCTGAGGAGGCACCACCACCCCGCAGGCTGACAAGGCTCTCCAGGGATGGCACAGGAGGGGGGACTCCTGCAGGGGGCCGACTGGGTTGGAGGACTGCCAAGGTCACGTACAATGTGAAGAGTCTAGGGCTCAAACTCACCTCAGGAAGTTCACTTATTCACTCACCCATTCATTCACTCGACACACACACATGCTGTCCACATCCTGGATGCTACAGAGATACAAGGTGAATGATGGGTTCTGTAGGAATCTGCAGCCAAAAGGAAGGGAGCAGGAAAAAGAGAAGAAACACACCGTCACCCAGCCTGCTGAAGAAGGGCATGGGGACTTGGGAGGGTAATGCGCTCCTATCCCAGGCTACAGGGCTCCGACAACTTTTCCCACTTCTCAGGGAAATTTTACTTGTCTTGAAGGGATACATATGATCATTCTTGGTCAAGAAGGAAGCACAGATTTGTTTAATGTAGCACTTACGATGCTCAGGCGGGCCTGGAACCGGATCCTGATTCAGCCACTTACTTGCTACTTAAGCGTCTGTAAAAGCAGATTCATTTACCCCCAAAAAAGATTATTTTTGAGTGCCTAATCATGTGGCCAGCATTGTACAGAGCATCGAAAATAGAGTTATCCAAAGACAGACACGGACCCTGTCCCTGCAGAGGATATAGACTCATGGGGGAGGCAGTCATTAATTGCACATTAATTTACTTGAATACTTGTATAGCATAATTGTCATGAGAGGAACAGGGGCCTAGTTTGACCACAGGAGCCAGGGATAATAAACACACTTATCTCTCAGGATTGATACAGGGTAAAGTGAGACAAGGCATGCAAAGTGCTTAACATGGTGGCTGGTACAACACATGATGGAAACATGTTCGCTATTTACAGTGTCCATGACGATGTGTATCCCTCTCTCGTTAAAGCCTGGTGATGAGAACAAACATAAAAACCATCTTCACCTACCAACAGCCCTTTTTATGCTGATTTTTTCAAGCCAAACATCCCTGTGCATCTACAAAACTAACTTATATCTTCAATTTGTGTTCAGATAAAATGTCTTTTGTATCAAAAAAATGGCGTGTGGCGAGGAACGCTTGCTCCATGGTTGGTTACTGCCATTTGCAAAGTGACTTCTAATCATTTGCTAAGTACCAGCTGCTTCTGTGGAAATAGTCAAGCCAGTGAGACACGCGTCCCATATTTGAGTCCATATGGTATCCCTGTCTTCTGCTATTTCGCCTGTCAGGGGTGCGGTCACGGAAGGGAAAGGCAGGCAACATCAAGTGGACAGGAAAGGATGGATGGAGGCACCTTTGGCCCTGAAAGTGTACCTGCTCCGTTCTCCTTGTAGGTTGTAAGACTGAGGAAATTAAATAGCAGAGGAAGAACAAAACAAACCCAAAGCTTATTGGATATGTCTGTTTCTTCTATTTAATAGAGGAACCATACAGGTTTTGGATTCAAAGGAATTTTCCTGAAATTTCCTACCTTTTCTAAGTGTTGGTTTCCTCCTCTTTAAAATGAAGATAATATGCCTTTATCCCAAAAGAGGATAAAGATACACCATCTATAAAGGACCTTATACATAATAGTTAATAAATATCTCCTCCCTTCTTTATTTCCCAGAGTTTACCCCCTTTCTCTATCCTCCATGTTCCATTAGACAATAAAACAATCCTCTCCAAGTCAACTCATGTAAACTTCCAAATTCTCCACTACAACAACACATACATATATATTTGCACAGGAGAAAAAGCAGTGACAGGAAGTGCTGAGTTTTATATGCAGGCAAAATTGAATACAATGTGGCCATGTAAGGTCAGTATAGCAGAGAATACGCATTCCTCCTTGGCATACTTGGAATATTTATAAATACCTCCCATACAAAACAACAACAACAACAACAACAACAAAAATCTACCCTACATGATGTCACAAAAGAGATCTGAATAGATTCCAAAGAATTAAACACAAATAGACCTATGTTCGAAGACCACAAAGAAATATAAAAAACACATAACCAAAGAAGAAATGTTAAAAATTACGTATGTAGAAACTCAATAATCTGTTGATAGTAAATGATGAATTAAAGGGGGAATAATAAAAGAAATTGTAATTTAAAGCTGAATGACAAGTAGTAGGACCCACATCCAAGTTAGGATATTATCTAGAGGGGAATGTGTAACTTGACTACACTGGTTAGAAAATATGGAAACATGAAGGCACGTGAGCAAAGTCAAACTGAAGAACTCAGTTCTTACGATGTGATCTCTGTCATATCCTGCAGGGCCCTCTTATTATCAGGAAGATAAAAGCATATTTATGTGAAACAATTAGCAAATGATAAAATGTATGTTGATTATAACTCATGAGTTATAATTCATTGAGCCCAAATATGGTCACGAACATACTAGGGAAGCACTTTGCATAAATTAGTCTTGACCTTCATAATAGCCCTGCAATTTCCACAAATAAGGGAAAGGGAGGCTCTGAGATTTTATGTAACAGCTAGCAAAAGATGGGGTTTGCTTAAAGCTCTGATTTGTGGGGTTTTTTTGTTTGTTTGCTTTTCATTCTCCCACACCACATTGCCTCCCACTGCAGCCTGTGCTTGGGGCTGTTATCACGGTGATGGAATCAGTTCAGGAGCAGGGGCGATCATTGCTTCAGTGATTAGGGAAGGTTTCCTGGTGCAGAGAGACCTCTGAAGGCTGCTAGAAACTGGTGAGTTAGGAAGAAGGACATTACAAGCCAATGCTATCGCTACGCTTGTAAACTTTCAAGACCTTCGTTTCTCTGTCTACACGTCTAAAACTAACACTGGCTTCAAGATGGTAATGGAAGAGTAAATCAGGTAATATGAATGCAGACAGTAGGCTCCGGGGAAGGCTGTGGGCTATGCAAACCTAAAGAATTGTTATCATTACTCCAGAGATAATGTTTGCCAAGTGCTTTAAACTCCTTGAAAGAAAGGTGACAGGGAAACACACAGGGCCACTGAGATCCCTGGCATAAGAATGTGAAACTGGGGCGGGAGGCCCAGAACCTAATGGAAGGTGTGTTTGCAGAAGGTACTGAAACAAAGGGAGCGATTCTGCACCTGGGTTGAAGGAGGGTATTTGAAAACTCGGCATTTCCAAATACATAAGTAATTTCATTTCAAGAAAATGCTAGAATTTGAGGAATGTTAAGGACACTTTAAAAGGGAAAAAAAAAAGTCTTTCCTGTGTTAATACCTTGTTTTGCTTTAAAAGAAACACAGGTTCAATTTCCACACTTCTGACATTGGAATTAACCAGAAAGAATCCTTAGAATCAATCAAGCACCAAATAGTTTGACCTAAGATTTGTGGGTAAGAACAATGGCAGCAAAGTATTTTAATCGTTACATGTTTTAATAGTTTATAATGCCATTGCAATATACATATATATATATATATATATATATATATATATACATGATCTCCTAGTAACTGTCATTTCTTCATTTTGCAGATTAAATCGAAGGGTGTATATGAAGATGTCTGGCATCCCAGAGCTTTTATGTAAAGATTCCCAAAGATTATTTTAATTGTACTGATGGAAGAGACTAGGTGAAAAGATTTAAGCAGGTTTTGCAAGATTGTGAAGCTGGGGAGGGGACTAAATTGAAACTCAAATATGTTGTTCAGAGTTTTAAAACCACTGCTAGGTAAACTCACTCTCCCACTCTCCAAGAAGATAATTTCATGCAATCTTCTCTCTTCTCAAACCTCCAATATTCCCTCCTCACTCCCACACTTGGCTGATGATTCCTTCATATTTTTAGAACACAACAGAAACAGACTAGAACTAGCTCATCTCCCTATCCCCAAAACCATACCCAGTCTGAATCTGCTCGCATAGTTATCTGCTGTCCAGAGCAGACAGGTGAACCAAGTGTCCACCTGGGCACATGGGACTAGCTAACTACTTACTCTTAACCCTTCTGCCCACTCTTTCTTTCTGAAGCTACTCCTTATCATCAGCTTTCTCTTTCTTCTTTTTTTTTTTAATGTTTATTTATTTTGAGAGAGAGACAGAGCACAAGCAGGGGAGGGGAGAGAGAGAGAGAGAGAGAGAGAGAGAGAGGGACATAGAATCTGAAGCAGGTTCCAGATGTAGGGCTCAGACTCATGCACCATGAGATCACGACCTGAGTCGAAGTCGGATGCTTATCCAACTGAGCCACGCAGGAGCCCTAGCTTTCTCTTCCTACTGCATCATGCATTTGTGCATGTAAATATGCCTCAATGACCCTCATCTTACAAAACAAGCACCAAAAATAAGGCAAACAAGAAAGCTGACCTAGATTCCACTTCCCCTTTTTACCACCACCCTGCTTCTCTGCTTCCTTGCTTCCCTGCATTGCTTCCTCGACATCACCTCCTCCTTGCTTCCCTAAACTCTCCCTATCTCTCTGTCTCAGTTTGCTCCCTGTTCTTGCTATTCCTGCTTCCCACTGTTGGACACCTCGGGGCTCTGCTGTCCTGTGTCCCGTTCTCTTCATCACCAGAGGAAGGTCTTTTCCTAGATGATTTCATTCAAGCCCATAGCTGTAACTACCACTGATATGCTCAGTGACTCTATGTCTGTAGGTCTAATCCTCTAGCACAGCTCCTTGAAGGTCCTGCCCCACATCTCTCAGGCTGGCTAATAGACATCTCAAACCTTTCGAGCTGGAACAAAACCTTCCATCCTCTCTCCATCTGCCAACAAATCATCTCTCACTGGATGCTTTCTCAGGTCGGTAATGGCGCCACCATCAGAAGATGCCCTTAAGAGGCTCAGTCCTGGGGTCACTCCTATTCCCATCCTTCCCTCACATATGCGAGATAATGTATCACCTTTTCCAATGACTCTAGCAAATATGATCACTTTTTCATTTCCTCACTGTTCCACTCTTGTCCAAGCCATATCACAGCTTTCTTGAGCTGCTGCAATGACTTTCTAAGAAAGTGGTCTCACTTCTTCCACTCTTATTCTGTCTGCTGTCCATCTTCCCCAAGTTGGTGTAGCTGTTCTCATAGGTAAAACAAGTCACACTACACACCCATGTGGAACGTTGTGTTGGCAGCCTGATGGGAGTTTGAATGAAGTTCAAACTCCAGACGTTTTACCAAGTTCTGCAAGACCCCTACATGTTTTTTGTCCACCTTGCTCTCCACCACTCTCGCCACCATATCTACTTGTTTCCAACCACACAGCTACGTCAGACCTGTGTCCATCCCCAAACACACCCAGCTAGCTTCCACATCAGATTCTCTGCACTTCACGTTCCTTCTGGGTAGAACTCACTTCCCCTAGATCCACCCTTCTCCCCTGTGGCTGCCTGTTTTGAACAATTAAGTACCAGCTCAAATACTAGAGACTCCAACTCTCTCTTCCCCAGTGAAATACCCCTCTCTCTGGTTTCCAAATCATTTTCTTCCCGAGGATCAGTATTTTCCTTTTCTGCACAACACATACCATGATCTAAAATCACTTATTTATTTTTGGTATGTTTTCTTTCTTCTTTCCAGAACAATATGAATTCTGTGAAGACACGGACTCTGTTTTGATTGTTGTTCTATCCCTGGAGTCTACAATAGTGACTTGCATTTAGGAAGATTCCCAAAGAATGTCTGTGTTATGACTGGCTGTTTGCTCAAAAACTGCTTCAAAGGGGAGATAAAAAAAATTGGTAGTTTTTATTAGAAATTTGGAAGGAGTTGGTATAAACCAGTGAAAAGGGGAAGCGTGAGCAGCACAAAATATGTAACTAAGTGATAAAATACATGATGTGTATCGCAAGTCCTAGAAGGAATATGCTTATTTGATGAAGATGGAAATTAACTGACGTCTATGCTCCTATGATTTCAGGGAATTGCAGCATTTATCTGTCTTCCTCTCTACCACAGTATGGAGATATTGTACTCTCCAATTTTCCCAAGGGCAAACTCAATATAAATTAGTCAGTATAGTGAAAAAGTATGAGAGCTGCAAGAAGAAAAACCTGACTTTGAACCTTAAAGCTCAGCCATGTACCAGCTCTGACAATTTTCCTTATTTCTTAGATCCTCAGTTTTATCTTTCAAGATGACTTTTAAGATTAAATGAGATGATGTTTATAATGCAGTTCTTGCCATATGCTTAGTCTTAACAAACTATAGCTATTAATATCTGGAAAAACATCTTCAAGTCTTTTTAAAATTTATATAAAATCTGCATTAATTCCAATAATAAATCAATATATAGGATAAGATTTTTGGATATACAAAACAAATGGACTGTGTTCATTGATGTGGGAAACAAAGGCAGAAGGAGAAAAATTAGATTTCCTTACAAATTACAGCCTACTGACAAGTCCTTGAAACAGTCAGAGTGACCTTCCTCTAGGAACTCAGCTGTCTCCATGATGACACTTTGCTAAGGGCAATAGGCAACCTTAGCTTAACATTATCCTGACCTCCAGGATCCTGTAAGTCAACTTTAACATATAAAAATTCCTTTGGAAAGTTCCTTTACCTCTACCCCCCAAGATGTATGTTAGCAATCATACTCCAAGCTTTTGGCCCCCCTGATACACATTTGAAGGATCTCAGGACTGAATTTTTTTTTTAATGTTTATTTATGTTTGAGAGAGAGAGAGAGAGAGAGAGAGAGGCAGAGAGAGAGGGAGACACAGAATGCGAAGCAGTCTCCAGGCTCTGAGCTGTCAGCACAGATCCTGATGCAGGGCTTGAATCCATGAACCTGGAAATCATGACCTGAGCCACAATCAGACGCTCAACTGACTGAGCCACCCAGGCGCCCCTCATGACTGAATTTTTATGAGACAGTAATAAATGACCTTTTCCTAACAATAGCTAGCCCCCTCAAGGTCCTGGAAACATTGCTTCCAAAATTCCTTAGAGACATAAGCTATCCATAACTCCCTCCCAACCTGAAGGTATCTAATCAGTCACCAGTCACAAGCCCAGTGCAGCTCTTTCTGCCCACAGGTCATGTCCTTGTGCTTTAATAAAACCACCTTTTTGCACTAAAGACGTCTCAAGAATTCTTTCTTCGCTATTGGCTCCGAACCCCAACATGTCAAACCACATCATTCAGAAAACGAGCTTAAGGAAAGAAAATAAAACAAACATAAGACAAATATGTTAATCCAGGTCCTAATTCCAATTCTGATTTACATGTTAAGTGTTACGTTAAGCAGTTTCCACAACCAAAGTATGAGAAACAACGAGTTTAAATTTTAACCCCCTTGACCATCTGCTGTCCCTGAGTATCACTGTGCTATTCCATAGGATACATTATACCATCCACCTTTTGCCGAACCATGGGTCCATATTCAGGATAGACTACACAGGAGGCTGTGTTTACCATCTACAAGAGCAGAATCTCAGGGATGGAGGAAGAACACTGTTTTGAGTGTAGAATTCTCAGGGAAGTCAGAACCAGCATGTTTATAGACCTCATGAAAATAATAAAAAATTAATGTAGTGATTTTTTTTTCATAGGGTTTTAGAGGAAGCAAGCCTCCAATGCAAGATAATCCATCTGCAAAGTGAGCTTGTCCTTAGACTTCTGAGATGGAACACCGTTTCTTTTTATCAAGATGTAAAATGAGAATAACAAGGGTTCACAAATGTCAATAATAACTGAGGTCAACAATACTAATAATAATAGGTATATAAATGCTTATACCCTCTGCCTTAACAGTTCCACTCCCAGGAAATGACTTTCTAACTATTTCTCATCCAAGTATGCCAAAAAATTTTTACAAAGACTGTGTCTACACTATATTTGAAACATGAAAACCTAGTTGAAATCAAACTGTCCAAAAATGAAGGAAACAGTGGTAAGACCATATAATGAAATGTTAAGCATCTACTGAAAAACAAAATCAGGCAAATGTACACGTGATGACAGAAAAAAATTAAAAAATATGTGTTCCTTGACATACATATGTATATGTTTAGGCTTGTATATTTAGAGAAATATCTGTAAAAACACATGCAAAGATACTAAAAATAGCCACCTCCTACATACACACACACACACACACACACACACACACATACACGTATATGTGTATATATACGTGTATGTGTGTGTGTGTGTGTGTATATATGTGTGTGTGTGTGTGTATATATATATATACATATATATACACACACACATATATATATAATTGTTAAATTATATATGGTTTATTCCATAAAGTTCATTCTTTTTCAGTCTTTATGTTGTCTTCATGAAGTCCTAACTTAAAGGATTAGGTTTTTGATGTGTACATACCCATGTGTATATATAGACCAGTTCAGTCCTCTTAGACCATCTGATAAAGATTCTAAATAAGCATCAGTCCCCATTTACAAAATCTTGTGATCATATGGCATGTGATGGTGCTAAAAGTGATACAAAGAAGTAGAAACCCTGAAACAACATTACCAGGAATTAGCATTGGCTCCTAGAATCACCAGTGGCAAAGAGCGTGAATCCAAAGGCTGGCTATCTCCTGGCTCAGCCAAGAGACCCACTTGAATCAAGACACCACTTAAGATGTGCACATAAGGTACATAGGAAAGCTTTTCCTTCAATAGCATTGACACATTTAGCTCAGAAATTCCTGTATTTCTTGGAACTAAAAAGAAAGTTTAATTTGTAGGTACTACATTCTTTTTAATGACAAAATTTTCCAAAATCAATTTCCTTTTTTTCCAGTGACTTGAATTATCATCCTTAGGATGCCTGACCCCTATTTTTGTTTCCAGAAATTATTGGTGGCCCCGACTATGATTTTTCTTCGTAATTCTTTCATTTCTACACCCACTACCTTCTTCACTTCTCTCTCTCAACCGAAAAGTGACCCATACGCTAACCTTTAAAAACATAAGAAGAGACCCTTTTTGAAGAATAAATCCTTCTACAAAATCAAATAATTATTTCTGAAATGGAAGAAAGTGTTCCTAACGTAACTAACCACCTCCACTTAGTTACCTGCTTGGTAAGCTTGAGTATTGCCTACCACATTATCACTGAAAGTACTGACTGCCTCTGGGACTGCTTTAAGGCTATTAGCAAAGATTTTTTCCAGCTTCTTTCTCCCCAGAAACTTTTATTTTAATCCCTCACATTTCTTACTTTAATGCTATAAAATCTAAATCTTACTTTGATTCAAATACAAAACAGCCTCACATCCCCCAAAACCTCAGGAGAAACCTGTTTACAGGTATCAATATTTCCATTTAAATACAGGAAATGAGTTGAAGAAAATAAATCGATAGTGCCTTCCCTAGCACTCCTCTGGAGGCATGAAGCTTGACTCATCAAAGAACTCTAATTCATTTCTCATTACTTTCTTAAGCTTAAGAGGAAAAAAAAGGTTGGGCCATCTGGACCCTTTGTAGAAGCTCACACCAAAGTAAATATCTTCTTTAAAAATAGAAGAAATTGGAGATTAACATGGAATGGCATGCTCACAAAAAGCCATTTATGCAACCACAAACTGCTACCCCCAAATGCCAAACTTTATAATAATATTGCTTGCGCATTCCACTTTGGATTACACATACATACACAAAGTACATACTCTAATGTCACAACATTTTAGTTTAGACACTCTTAGAAATCATGAAAAACTCATCCTAGCACAGAGAATCTTGGCCAATCAGCCCCAAAGTGACCACCCCGCTCTTCCTGGCATTAACCATGGATTTGCGACACTCCACCTCATAAGTAACCACTGCTGGGTTTTCCTGGTTATGAGCCAACATGTACTTCCCACTAACTTTTATTGTTGTTCCTACTTCTGTCTTTGAGAATAATATGAAAAGGAAAACTATTTATTCTTCATTATGGATTTGCAATAAAGGGAACTCAATTTTGTTACGTGAATAGCAGCTACAGCTCATCCTACTTCACCTGAACTCGTGACAATCAGCATCTTTCCACTTCCATTCCAGTGTGGATGATTATTTTGAAACGAAGGGCAGTATTTTCTCCTCCAGTTCACAAATTTGGAGACCCAAGTTCTATTATATTTTTCCTCCTTCCCAGTTTTGTATTATATGAAAAACTTGGAAGCTTGGTACCTGTTGCATCCTGATTACAATACAGAGCAGCAGGCTAAGGTCTTCAATGACCTTGTGATTCCTCACTGAGGCCATTCCTCGGGCGACACTCTCCCAAAGCATTTTGCATATTATGTGGTCAACATCTCTGAATTCATCAGTGTTAACATTTAGTAGATTTTAAAATTTTATCTATATAAATATATGAGAACATGTGAAGCTGGATTGTTCTATTTTTTTCTAAACTTCTTATTTTGAAATAATTTTAGACTTAAAAGAAAATTGCAAAAATAATACAGAGTGTAGCTAAAAACTGCTCAGCCAGATCCCCCTGCTGTTAACAACTTGCATAACCACAGCACAACCATCAAAACCAGAAAAGTCTACTGGGTCATTCTATTACCTCTACTGTCGTCTTCCCTTGCATTTCACCAGGGTCTCCACTGCTGTCCCTTTTCTGTTCCAGAATCCAATCCAGGATCCCACATGCATTTCACTGCCATGTCCCCTTTGTCCCCTGCAATCTATCAGTTTCATACTCTTCCCTCATTGTCCATGACCCTCAGACTTAAAGAATTCTTACCTGTCACTTATCATGTCGAATGTCCTTCAATTTGGGGCTGATTTTTTTTAATGATGATATTGAGGTTATGTTTTTGGGGCAAGAACCCACAGAAGTGACACTGTGCCCTTGCCAGTACATCATACTGGGGGATGATAATATTGCTATGCTGTATTATGGGTGATGCTAACCTTGATCACTCAGTTTAGGAGGAGTCTACAGGTGTCTTTATTATAAAGTTATAATTTTTCCCTTTGTAATTAATATTTTTAGAGAGATAGTTTGAGGCTTTGCAGATATCTTGTCTCTCTTCAAACTTTTACTCACTAACTTTAGCACCCATAGATGATTCTAGTCTGCTTATTACTGTGGTACTCTCACAGTGACTTTTTATTTTGCTCACTCAATCTACTTGGCCAGTTAGAATTCTTCTATAAGGAAAAGCAGTCCCTTCTCTCACGTTTTATTTATGTATTCAATGATTTACTTATATCAGGACAGACTCAGTTTGGTCTATGGGTTATAATCTAATATGATGATTTATCATGTTCTCAAATTGCTCCAGCTTCGGGAGCTCTTTTAGGTTGACCTGTGTGTCCCCATGACACAGTCCCACCTTTTCTTCAACACCCCCTTACTCTTTTTTGCATCACAAGATGCTCCAGGCTCACCCTGTATTCTCCCTGCCCCGGCTCTGGTATCAATCACTTCTCCAAGAATCCCTGGCTCTGATTATTGGAGAATGGTATTTAGAGACCAAGATCTTGCCACCAGGTGTGCTCATTCCTACTGGAGCAGGCGTAATTCCTGATAAACTCTTACCAGCTTGCAGTAATTACTATTTCATTTACTAGGCCTTCACACATCACTTATCAACTAAGTCATTCTATGATTTTGCCAAAGACAAATATTTCATTCACTAGCATTTATTCATGGGCTCTCTTACTTTTATTTTACTTTCCTATACTACTGACCATGTTGGTTCATATCTTTTTAACCTGAAGAAAACTATATATGATAAAACATTACATAACTTTGAGTTTCCATTTGATTGTTATTAGAACATAATCCTCCATATATATATATATATATATATATATAAGCTTACATAAACTTATTTTTCCGGATACAATTATTTCTTACTATATCTAATTTTAATCTCACTTTAAATTTAAAGTTTAAGAATTTGTCTTTATTTAAAAATAATGCCGGGGCACCTGGGTGGCGCAGTCGGTTAAGCGTCCGACTTCAGCCAGGTCACGATCTCGCGCTCCGTGAGTTCGAGCCCCGCGTCGGGCTCTGGGCTGATGGCTCAGAGCCTGGAGCCTGTTTCTGATACTGTGACTCCCTCTCTCTCTGCCCCTCCCCCGTTCATGCTCTGTCTCTCTCTGTCCCAAAAATAAATAAACGTTGAAAAAAAAAAAATTAAAAAAAAAAAATAATAATGCCAAGCTCCTGTAATACAAGGTCACCATAAAATAAAAAATTCCATAATGTCACCACCAGAGATACATATTTTACCTACTGTGTACATATACACACGTATATGCAAAATACATACAAGTGATTTTACACTGAATATAACTATATTCTGCTATTTTTTCATCTAACATGGTACCATGGGAGGAATTTCACATCTAAAATTATTCAAAATCAAGATTTTAGTAATACATAGTATATCATTTTACATATTCATTAGAATTAATTTAACCTAGTCTCTATTATTAGATTGTCAGTTTTCTTTCAATACTGTACCATAAGTAACACTATGATAAACACATTGGTACATAAATCTTTGTGCAAATTTATAATCACCTATTTAAGAGATATCCTTAGAAATAAAATCACATAGCTCCTAATTTAACCAAATGTATTCAACATAAATGAAAATATTTGTTTTATTTTGTTTTTCTTTGCACTTTTTTGAAAGCCTCAATTACAATGGGCTTTAGGCTTCTAAGTAGTATTATTACAATCCTGTGCAAGGTTTGTATATTTGTCCTTAATGACATGTCTTTCTTCACATGACTTATAGACACCTTGTTAAAATCTCAGTTTAATAGTGAACTCCTTGCCACCACTTCAAATACTTTAGTTCTTCCTTGTCAATTCATTTGTCAAGGTCAATGCTGATTTTTTTTAATGACAATTTCATGTCAGACTGTGTCCCACTTTTCTTAATATATTCCCTTTATAATTCTCCTTTCTGGAAATCATGATGGTGGCCACCATTAAATTAATGTGTTAGAATACTTCATATAGAGGAGAGTCAATGCTTTCATGAGTTTTCCATTGTTCTAATTTATAAAGAAACATCCCTTTGTGGATAAGAAGTAATAGTTCTTTATCCTTTCTAATACATTCCAGGAGTTTAAGGTTGCCTATAAAGCAAATCAAAAATTTATCCAATGTTTCTCTCTATGCTGAGACTCCCAGCTAATATCAAGAACAATGATGTTACTCCAGCATGGTGGTACATTCCATACGTGACTATTCTGTTATCTATCTTTGGACTGTCATGTCTTTGTCTCAAGTTTGAATGACACCATCTCCCTTCAAGGATAAATTTTCTGCTGCCTTTGTTTTTTGCATCTCTGCAAAGTTCCTTGAACGTGCTCAAACCATCAGGTTTAAAGAATTCTAGACAGTAGCATATTCTTCTCACATGCATATTCGATTCTATCTTTTTTCAATAAATTCTAACTCTTTTGGACACAGTTGCTCTTCCATTCTGTGTTGATGAGTGCCATGTTATTAATTCTTTGGGGATGTTACAGTTAACATAAATAGTCAAGCTGGTTTAAATAAAAAAGAATTTAATACATATCAGTGTGTTAGAATTAGTAAGTCCAGAAGCAGGGGAAGCTTAAGGGTTGACAGTAATACTGTGATATCTTCAGAAACTTAAGTTCTCTACAACTATCCTTGCTACCGTCCATAGATGCAGCTTCATCCCAAGGTTGATTAACTTCATTGTCAGAAACTGGCTACTAACAGGCACCAGGCAACTTGTTTCCCAGGGATCTTTAAAATAAATAAATAAATAAATAAATAAATAAATAAATAATGTTTATTTTTGAGAGAGAGAGAGAGAGAGAGAGAGAGAGCAAGGGAGGAGCAGAGAGAGGAACACATAGAATCTGAAGCAGGCTCCAGGTTCTGAGCTATCAGCACAGAACCCGATGCGGGGCTTGAACACACGTGCAGTGAGATCATGACCTGAGCTAAAGTGGGACACTTAACTGACTGAACCACCATGTGCCCCTCCCAGGTCTCGTAAGTAGGAAAAATCTATATCCCTTCAATAATAAAATATAAATCTTCCTTTGCAGTCTTATTTGAAAACGTAGGACATCATGGCCTTCCCTAACACCACAGAATCCTTGTGCTTAGATCCAGCCCTGAAACTGGCGATGGTGTAGACACGTCCCATGCATTTCTTCATTACCCATGGGTTAAGTATTTATATACAGGAAGTTAAGATGATATCTATGATTCCCTATATCCTTCCACATCTTCCCCCACATTTACTGCTACTTTAACTTTATTCTTACCAATGACTGCAATGTTTCTCAGAGTATTTCAGTCGTATGAGTTCTACAACTTTATGCAAGCAATGTGCTGTATCTGTCAGAGGGGATTCCTAGTTCATATTAGCTTGCTGAAGTTCATAAGAAGCTCCGTGATTAAAAGCAAAAGCCCCTTTGGCATATTTAACCCAAAATTTTCCAAACTAACTCTATCATGGAACTCTCATGTTGCATATAGTTTCTTTGATCTTATGGTAATGTTCCCCAAAAGAACACTTTGAGAAAAGCTTCTCTATTTTATACAATAGTTATTTTAATTAGATATTTTATCCCTCATTCCATACATTGATAGACTAAGACATTTTTGATAAGATTTCAAATGTCAGAGCAAACACATTCTTCCTATACCCATGAGGTACGCTCAATCTCCAGCTGAGGGCATCTAAAGCACGATTCTAAAAAATCAAATTGTGATGTCAAATATCAAATCCATAACCAGGAGTTTGTACTTCATATCCAACTTTATTTCCCTAGTTCCCCGTCCCTTGATTTGGAGTGGGAAATAGGAAATTAAAATGACCCAAATATCCAAGAGTTCAGACTTCTCTCAAGGACTTCACCATCTCAAGATTTGCCCACTTTACAGAAATTACTCCAAAGAAGACATATCCAAGGCCAACAGGTATAAGAACAGATGCTCAAGGTCACTAATCCTTAGAGAAATGCAAATTAAAACCACAATGAGATATTATCTTACACCTGATAGAACAAAGATCAAAAAGACGAGAGATAATAAATGTTAGTGTGAATGTAGAGAAAAGGAAACTCTTGCACTGTTGGGACTGTAACTTGGTGCAGCCACTAGAAAAATTGTAGGGAGGATCCCCAAAAAATTAAACCAGAAGTACCATGTGATCCATCAATTCCACTTTGGGGATTATATCCAAAGGTAATGAAAACACTAACTCCAAAAGATATCTGCACACCCATGTTCATAGCAACCTTATCATAAGAGTCAAGACATGGAAACAACCTAGCGCCCATCAATAGGTGAATGGATAAAGAAGTTGTGGTATAGGGATGCCTGGGTGACTCAGCTGGTTATGTGTCCGACTCTTGATATTGGCTCCGGTCGTGATCTCGCCATTGTGAGATCAAGCTCTGTGATGGGCTCTGTGTCAAGTGTGGAGCCTGCTCAGGATTCTCTCTCTCCTTCTCTTTCTGCCCCTCCACTGCTCTCAGTCTCTCACTCTTTCTCTCTCTGAAAATAAATAATAAATAAATAAAACAAAAGGAGTTATATAAATACAGGGATAGAGATAGAGACAGAGATAGAGATAGAGATGATAGAGATAGAGATAGAGAGATATACACAAACACACACACACACAAACATGGATGGATCTTGAAAGCATTACGCTAAGTGAAATCAGTCAGACAGAGAAACACAAACACTGTATGGTCTCATTTATATGTAGAATCTAAGAAAACAGAAAGCAAAATACCAAATTCATAGATGAAAAAAACAGATTTGTGGTTACCTGAGAAGCAGGGCAGGGAGAGGGGAAATTGGAGGAAGGTGGTCAAAAGGTACAAATTTCCAGTTACAAGGTAAATAAGTACTAGGGATGTGATGTACAACCTGATGACCATGGTTAACACGCTGTATGATATATAAATAGAAAAGCTGTTAAAATCCTGAGTTTTCATCATAAGAACATTATTCTTTTTCTTTTCTTTTTGTTGTATCTATATGAGAAGATGGATGTTAGCTGAACCTATTGTAGTAACCATTTCATAATATATGCAAATCAAACCATATTATACACCTTAAGCTATACAGGGATGTATGCCAATTATTTCTCAATAAAACTGGAAAAAATGAAAAAAGCAAAAACGAAAGAATTGTGCATATGAGCCTGTAATTCCACTACTGTGGAATTTCTTTTACCCAAAGAAAAGGAAAACGCTATTTCAAAAAGATATGTTCACTGCTACTAGTTACAATTGCCAGGATATTGAAGTAAACCAAGTGCCCATCAATAGATGAATGAAGAAGATGGGGTCTATAGATGATGGAATATAGCGCAGTCATAAAAAATGACAAGAATGAATAACGAGTGCAATTGAACCCTGATGGCTCTGACTTTATTTTTTTTTTGAATTTTTTTACATGTTTATTTATTTTGAGGGAGAGAGAGACAGAGTGCGAGCAGGGGAGGGGCAAAGAGAGAGGAAAACACAGAATCTGCAGCAGCTCCAGGCTCTGAGCTGTCAGCACAGAGTCCGATGCAAGGCTCGAACTCATGAACTGAGAGATCATGATCTGAGCCAAAGTCAGACGTTAAACTAACCTAGCCACCCAGGAGCCCCTCAGATGGCTCTGATTTTAATTTGGTGCTCTTTCTACTAAGCCCAAGGAAACTATCTTTACTGGTAATTGATATGCATATAGTATAATTGCTACAGGTGTAATCAGGACCTCCTTACATTTGTTCCACGGAGATTTTTAAAAAACATATATGGAATATATGTATATAGACAATTTGCTGAACACTTTGTATGTGCTGAAAACTGCAGCAAGCTCTTTAAAAGCTTCACTTTCTTCTTAAAACACTTTATGCGGTACAAATGTGTAACTGTCCATTTATTATTGCATTTGATGCTTAGAAATAACACTTTGACAAGTTATACAACTGAAGAAAAAAAATGGTTTTTAACCCTGGCTCCAATTTGAAATCACCTGGGACTCTTCTAAAAATATCAATTCCTATGTCCCTTTAGAGATTCTGTTTTAATTGGTTTGAGGTGAAGCCTTCAACATGGGTATATTTTTTAAAAGCTCTCCAGTTACATCTAATCTTAGAAAGAGTTAAGAATCATGAAATTAAATGACACAACTAAAACCATATAATTGACTGCTGCAATTAGAAGTGGAATCTCTTGGTTTTGACTCAAGTTATCTTTCTTCTAGGCTCAGTAGTGTCCAAGATCTTTTTCTATGCAAACACATAAAATCATTTAAAGACACTGAGATTCTGAGTTGCGGAAACTTCCGAAACTACTGGATGACAGGAAGTTGCTTGTTCCCTTTCCCCAAGAATCACGCTCTCTCCTCACCCTCCTCAGGACTCTGGGAAAACCCTGAGACCCGATGGAACCACCCGGTCCACCCAGACAGGGACCACCAAGTTTCCACAACCCTTTTTCTTCTCCCTCTTTATACCTTTCTAATTAAATCAGCTTTTCTTCAAGCTACCAGCTTTCTTTCAGCTCATGGCTAACCTTTTTTTTTTTTTTTTTTTTTTAATGTAGCTAAAAACTGAATAATAAAATTTTCGGTAAAGATTTCTCTCCCAACCCTGCGTGCACTGTTAGCCATTCAGCTTCTTTGCCCTGAAGTGACAATGTCTAATTTCTTCTGTATCTTTCCAGAGGTATCCGATGCCTATACCAAAAAGACATGTATTTTTTGCTGTTATTACACAGGTGGTATTATCCTATATAATCTGTTTTACATCATGCTTTTTCAACGAATAATATATTTTGGATTTCCTTCCATATCAGTATATAAGGTACTTCTTTATTCTTTTTATGTCTTTGTGCACTCAATTATATCTCACTCTTCTACTGCTGATGGGCATTTGATTTGTTCCCAATTTTTTTGGTATTATAGGAAAGGATCTCAACTAATTTATTCCATTAGTTTGCCCGTGTCAAGTACATTTCTAAGATAAATTTCTAGAAATGAAATTGCTGGGTCAGATTATGCACATTTGTAACTTTGATGGATATTGCTAAATTGATTTCTTTAGAGGCTGTACCGATTTTCACTCTGACCAGCATCTGTGAGAATGTGGCTTTCCTTACACCCCCACCAACACATTGTGTTATGAAGCGTTTTGATCTTTTTGCCAACCAACAGGTGAAATGCTCTCCAGCATAGTTTTATTTTGCATATCTCAGTATGATCAGGTTTCAGAAGCCAAATTTTAAAGCTATATCTTTTTGTGTTTCTCTTATATTCATTCTCAGTGTTTCACCAATCAAACTTGGTATTTATTACTGCAACTATTTGTCTCAACATAAGCTTAGAAGGCTAATACATGGGCTAGACAGGGAATTTTGCCAGCACTTACAACAATTTTTATATAAAAAATCCACTACTGTTCCGTACAACTGAATTATAAGTACACATTTGAAAACCATGCACTGTAGAACATAGACAGTCCACATTCTCCACACCAGTGCTCCACACCACGCATGTGCTACATGTTTGACAGGGACAAAATATCTGCTCAAGATTCACAGTGCTGAAAAGCAAGTGAATTTAGAAATTATCTGCTAGACCCCTTCCAAGAATTGATTTCTTTCCCTAAGTAATTGCTCTTTGAATGAAGGTCATTAAACGGCCATAATAAGAGTTAGCATTTTAGAAGGTTTTGTGAATCTTATAATTTTCCATCACATCAGGGAGCCAAATCTTTTCTGTGGTTCAGATGGAGCGTCGTTTAAAACCCAAGGGTCTCACAAATCAATTTATGCCAACACACAGCTTTCAGATGTGAAAAGGAAGCCATGGGGCTGGTGGCGAGCATGGGCTCAAGCTGCTGGTGGCTGGCTGGACTCAGAAACCAGGCCTCTGGCCCCTAGCACCAAGGTTTCTCTCTACCCTGTCTGCCTTCACCTCTCCGAAAGAACGTGTCTCTGTTCAGGAAGCAACAGTCCTCAACTGAAACTCATAATTATCCGAAAAGAGTCATTCATTCTAACTATAGCTGACCACTGAACAACCCAAGTTTGGATTTCGTGGGTCTACTTAAGCATGGGCTATTTGCCTTTGTTGTTGTTGTTGCTGTTGTTCATTAGAGTTGACAGCAAAAGTCACAAGGCATGTATTTGCAACTGCCCACCCTGGTCTCCAAGGGATCCAATGGAGGCGACTGGTGCAGGGATGGCACCCTCAACCCACCCAGCGCACGCGGGACTAGCGCCCCGGCCTTCAGCAGCCCCAGGCCCAGGCCCAGGCCCAGGCAGGCCCTCAGGTCTCTGGGAGTGCCACCGGGGTGGTCTGGTCTGGCAGCTGGGGCAGACGGGCAGGGGGCTGGGCTGACGCAGAAGAACGTTCCCAAATGGCATGGATGGCGCAGTGCAGGGAGCCCTGTGCCCTAGCGCCCCTGCACCCTCCCCGTCCTCTGCACGCCCGCTGCTGGGCTGCACTCGAGTGGCCTCAGGCCTCGGTTCCTCCCGGGCGTGGCCCCCTCTCCCCAGCAGCGCTGCAACTGGACCCCCCCAGCCTCCGAAAGGCCGCAGCACTCACATGTGGCCTCAGCTGCCATGGGCCGGGGCTGGTGGCGCAACTCAAGACAGATGGGGCAGCCTTACCGCGCTCCAGAAGGCTACTGCTGCCGCCGCCTGCAGGCCACGGGGGCTGGTGAGCGGAAGCGGCGGGGCTAAGGACCAGTGCCATCCAGCGGCCACGCCCCGCCTTGCAGCCCTACCTCTCCCCCACCCCTGGACCCGCCCACCTGCACTTGAGTTCTTTTACAATAATACACCTACCATGTTGTAAGTGTATCCCCGCTTCCTTATGATTTTCTTAATAACATTTTCTTTTTTTCTAACTTCACTTACAGTGAGAACACAGATAAGATACCGATAACATAAATTTATTTATGTTAATTATCTAGAGCTAATAGACTTTATGTTATCTGTAAACATCTAGTCAATAGTATGCTATTAGTAAAGCTTTGGGGAGTCATGAGTTAAAGGTGGATTTTTGACTGCCTGGGAGTCAGTGTCCCTAATCCTTGCCTTGCTCTAGGGTCAACTGTAATTTCTATTTCTTCTGACTGGGCATTGAATGAGAGTACCTGAACTCATTCATGACGTTGACTTAGCTACCATGTGCACCTGGGTTGGGTGCTGGGCCATGTGGGCCCAATCCCCAGTCAGGACTGAGGCTCTCATTCTCTTAGCTGATGGAAATGCTGCCACCAGACAGCCTTTGGCTGAGTCCATCCCTGGGAATTGTGCTGGTGGAATAGACCCTCCTTGTCCAAGTTCATGTCTCCTCCCTAGGGCCTACAACCTAAGACTCGTCAGCATCTATGGGAGACTGGAATAAGGCTCAGCCCCCTTTTCTCGATTTGGAGAATGCCGACGGGCTCTCCCAGTTTTAGAGCTTCCATAAGATGGGTTAAAGTTCTTACATCATATCCCAGCCTCTCTCTACCCAACCATGCTGCTTTTCCTTCCCTTCAACTGCTACTGACTTCCAATGCACCTTCCAATAATCTTCCTACACACCACTCTCTTCCAAAGTCTGTTTCCCGGGGAACATGACCAATGCCCATACACCTGTCTAATTTGGAGCCCTAATTCCTTGGTATGTGCACACATATGCTGATTGTATTAATAGACCCATTCAGCATCACATATTTATTGAGAATCTATCATGTGCCACATACTGACTAGATGCTGAGAGTAAAAACATTAATAAAAGCCAAGTCACAAGGAAAGACTCCTATGCCTCAATACTGGATATGTTTATCGGGTAAAGAGGAAATATAATGAGCACTTAGTCACAGCCTTTAAATAGGTCACTCTGCCTTGTTTTCTGTAATCCCAGACATTCTCTGTGATGGTTCTCTACCACGTACATGCACCAGGTATAACAATTATTATGCTGCATATGACATTGATCCCTCTGCCAGCATTTTGATAATTTCAGAATTAATTAAACTAACAGGGTGAGAATCAAACATGAGAGACATCCCATCCCCTTATTATTGCTACGGTGAAAGGAGATGTCTGCAGCCTTTTGGTGATGCAAGGCTACACTGTGAATATACAACGACTGACTTGTGGTCTAGTGATATCACCAAGGATATTCTGTTCTCTGCAGCCATAGAGATTTCAACATCATATTTTGTTTTCTCCTACCTGCTCCTCAGTTTACTCTGGGCTTCCTGTTGGCCATGGGGGGAGGCTAACAAAATTTTTTTAAAGTTTCATATCAAGTTTGTCGTTGACTATAATTAAAAATCCAGAGACTATGAAATTTGGAGGCAGATTGATGAAGGATTGAATCCTGGCTCAGCCACTGATAACCCTGGGTGACCTGAGACTAATTTGTTAGTCCTCCTTAAACCTCAATTTCTACATTTTGAAAATGGAGCAAGGTTATCTGCCTTAGAGAGCTTCCAAAGGCAGAGGATTGGAGAGTATCCCAGAGTGTCCAGAAATGAATAGCTTTAAGTCAATAATCCTAACTAAAATATTTTATTGGTGAGAATACATGCATTTCAACTATACTTGTAATTGGAGTGTGTCCTTATTTTCTTGGGGGAAGAAATGGCTGGTGATTTATGCTGCTGTGACGTGTCTTTAAAATAACACTTTGAGGGGCATCTGGTGGCTCAGCCGGTTGAGTGACCACCTCTTGATTTCTGCTCTGGTCATGATCTCACAGTTTGTGGGATCTAGTTTTGTTTCAGACTCTGCACTGACAGGGTGGAGCCTGCTTGTGATTCTCTCCCTCTCTCTCCCCATCTCCTGCCCTCTCTCTCAAAACAAATGAACATTTTAAAATAAAATAAAATAAAATAAAATAAAATAAAATAAAATAAACACCTTGAGAGGTAAGATTGTACAAAGCTCAGGCTGTTACTTGTCTTCAAAGAAAGTTCCTCTGTAACCAGGGCTTCAGCCCAGGGTTGGTTTCCTTCTTCTGAGGCTGCAGACGTCGTGATACAAGATACTCACCAGCATTATTTTTCCTATGAATGCTGCCAGATGGCCACTACTGTCAGACTTGCCCTAGCAATTTCAGTGTAGATTGGAATTGAATTAGATTGTGTTTGATTTAATTTTTTAATTTAATACATTTGACTAAAGGAAATAACTGTTTAATGGAGAGGAGGAGGAAAGAAAGGAAGAGGAGAAGGAAGAAGAAGGCAAGGACTGTCAGTTGGCCTGTAAAATCCCCACAACCATTTGGTGAAGATGTCCTTTATCAACCTCATGTTTCAGATTGATGAAGTGAGCCTCACAAGGTAGAAGGATTTTCCCAGGAAAGCTTTTCTAAGAAGTAGTAAAACTGAAGCTTAAATTCAGGTCTCCAGATTTAAAGCCTGGCTTTTGTTCGACTTCCCTATAGTGTTACTATTGGAAGGGACCATTCGAGATCATCCTTTTCAATGTTTCCAACACCATGCCTTCTAAGGCACCAGTGTTGTGTAAGATATTTGGAAAGTAATCAGCTAAACTTCACTAAATTAGTTTCCTTATCGTAGCAAAGAAATGTGTCCTTAAAACCTAACCTATTGATGTGAACCACGCATTTCTGAGAAGTGCAAAGCATGTGAAGATTCCCCAGAATAGTTTCCCCACAGATTCCCCATTAACATTCTTCCTATTGTATGGAATATCTCTTAGGATTTCTGATATTTCTTGGTAAAATCCATTCAAGAACCATTAACTAGTGCTATATCAACTTTGTGGTCATTGTTCGTGGTTAATTGATATCTCTTCTAGAATTTCAGTTCAGTTCAGCAAACAATTATTGCATGTCTACCATGTGCCATGACCATGTGAGAGGAAAGGAGGGTGATGAGGGTGACCTTAGGAAGATAACTGCTGTGTCTCTCAACTCTTCGAACCAAAGTTCTACTGTATTATCTCCCATTAATTTCCTTTCTCTCCTCTTGTACTATTTATTTATTTATTTATTTATTTATTGCATTCTACCAATGCAGTCACTGTCTGAATTCAGAGTATTGTGAGGAAAATTAACCAGAATTATAGCACCACTTTCCTCCTCTGTAAGAAAAAAATAAAAATCACCAAATGTATTGATTCTTTCGTCCATTTTATTGTTGTTGTTGTTCACTGAATGTTCTCGGTGCCAGATATTCTTCACCACACTTGGGGTATAGCAACATACAAATCAGAAAAAGATTTATGCCCTCGTGGAGCTTACGTTCTAGCAGAGGGGCAGACAGAAACATGAGCATATGAAATAGTATGATAGAAAGGTACAGGTACTATGGACAAAAGAAAAAGATGTGCAGAGTAAGGAAAGCTAGAGTGCACAGGTGAAGGAGGCACTCAGCAGCATGAAGGAGGTCCTTCATGGAAGCATTTGTTGAAAGAGTGAGATCTGAGCAAAGATTTAAAGGAGTAGAGAGGGAGCCATATGTTATCAGAGATGTGATCCAGAAATAAGAAGCAGCCAGAGCAAAGGCCCTGGTGTGTTCCAGCAGGAGGAAGGTGGCTAGAGGAAAAGAACAAGATCAGAGGGGGCTCAAGAAGTTGTGTGTATTATGACATCCATCGTTATAGGCCAGTCCAAGGACTTTGTCTTTTACTATTCTGAGTTTAATCAGAAGCTGCTGCCTGAGATTGAGCAGAAGAGAGACATAATCCGACTCAAACTATAAAGGGGTGCCTCCAACCTTTGGGTGGAAAATAGACTGCAGGGAGATAAGGAGGGTGACAGAGGCTGGGAGCATGGGGTAGTGATGGGGAGGTGAAGGTTAGTGGGATGGTTTTGAAGGTAGACAAGATGGATTGCTATGATGTGTCTGTGAGAAAGAGAGAGAGGAGTTGTAGGGACGTAGCTAAGGTTTTGGGGGCTGTTGGAAAGATTGAGTTGCCATCTACTAAGATTTCAAAGACTGGGGATGGAACAAGTTTGGAGAGGAAATCATTTTGTTTTAGGTGTGCTGAGTTGGTACAAGGGAGATATTGAGAAGGCAGGTGGATTTATGGGTCTAGAGGTCAGGGGAGGGAATCTGTTGGGAGATACACATTTGAGAATGTAAGAATAGTTGAGATCCAGTCAGACAGCAAAGAAAAATTTTATAAGCAAATATGATAAGGATCTACTACTGATACAAGAGGAAAACCCAAAGGGGGAGGTGTCCAGGGAGCCAATAAAGAAAGAAGTGACAAAATATGATTTACAGTGGAATTACATCTGCACATGTCCTGATTGATAGCTAGCAACAGGGGAATCAATGTGAGACATTACAAACAATCATAATCCCTGCAGACAACTGAAATCAGCAAAACTTATTTGTGTATTATTTGTTTAGCATCTGTCTTTTTCACCCTACCATAAGCCACATTCTTGGTTTGTTTTCTGCTCTATCTTGAACTCCAACAAAAAGCCTGACTGACACACAGTAGGTGTGTTCGTAAAAACTTATTGAACAGTGATTGGATATGTACAGGTAAATCAAATGTAGTCCATTACTTGTTGACAGGGCAGTGACTTGTCCGCCATAAAATCCATTGCTAAATGGTAAGGTGTAATGTGCACTGAGGGAGCTGAATGGAGGAGATACAGATGCACTTTTAATAAGGTCAAATCTAAGGCTGGGCCTGGAGGGCTGAAACAATTAAAATTGACAGCCAGGTGAAGGCAGAGGTATCAGGCCAGCATGCTATCATGTTTATTCCCTCACAGCCCGATGGACAACAGCTTTCTTTTTGACTTTATGCGCTGCTATCATCCATGGTAGAGAAGCTCAAAGACTAACTGAGGTAAACAGTGGTTAAAGAAATCAGAACAGAAGTCTAGATTTTGGAAGAGTAGCAAGTGATATAAAAATACGCTGTAACTACTTGTTGAATTTATCATGAGATACTAAACAGAGATAAGATTCTGGAAACTAACAGTACTTAGTAGGCGTAGGGTACTGTTTAGTACTTAGCTGTTTCTTCTTCGTGAAATTTAAGGTGTTGGGTTTCTATGTACCAACATCTGTCTGCATGTTTCTAAAGAGAAAGTGCTAAAATCATTGAGTGAGTACATATTTTAATGGAAACAAGATATTATCTTTCATTTTTACACCTTCAGAGAATTTGTTATGATTTTATCATATTTTATAATGGTTTTACTAAAGATAGTCTCCAGATCATGTGACAGAATCTTGATTCTGTCATTTGGTCATAATATATTTATCCATATTACCAAGGCTTAGAGAGAGGAAATTGTGTTTATGTTTCATCTATAAGCATTGTTTATCACCTACCCTTAACACCCACAGAATTAAATTAAATTAAGTTAAATTAAATGAATTAAAATTCATGAGGGAAAGCTAAAGTTACTTCCAGTTCATTGGCAGATACGTTATCCTGGCAATACATCTGTCCTTGCTGACATTGGGTGCATCAAATGCAAAATGAAGCTCACAGAGTGGGTCTTTCCAACCATGGAAATGCCCTCCTGCCTCTTTGATATTCATGCTTCTTTATCATATCTAGTAAATTCAAATTGGAAATATCTAAGTTTTGGTGTGCCTGGGTGGCTCAGTCAGTTGAGTGACTGACTCTTGATTTTGGCTCAGGTTGTGATCCCAGAGTCGCGGAATTGAGCCCCATGTCAGACTCCACGCTGAGCGTAGAACTTGCTTGAGATTCTCTCTCTCCCTCTGCTCCTCTCGCCTGCTCGCACTTGCTCCCTCCCTCCCTCTCTCTCTTTCTCTATCTCTAAAATTAAAAAAAAAAATGAAAAAACAGAAATAGCCTAGCTTCACCTCTATGTTTAGCTCTCATAAGTTGGACAAATAGAAATGGACCCTGGCTGTAAAAGCCATAAATTTGTACAGACGTTATCCTGCCTTGCTGTGACACTGAGCTCACTCCTGAAAGCGAAAGCCAGAACCTCACTTCCCAAGAGGGCAATGCAGATGGAACCTCTAGGTTCACCTGCATGGAAAGTGTCTCAACTTTCATAGGTTTTCTTCCGAAGATGGCTCATGCTGCACAAAGAACCGCTGTGGAAAAGTTGGTTCAATGGGACGGAAATCGCGTTCCTGCTGTGGGGCTGTCCGCTATCACATAGACCTGTTCCACTCATTTCCACCAGCACATTCTCTCACACACTAATTGGACACTGGAAAAAGTTAAGAGTAGGAAAAGAGAGCTTGAAAGCTTGTGTATCTCTTTTATTATGCTTCTTTATAAAATTAAAATGAGGTTTCCACCTATGGCCAAAATTATACCTATTCCTTAAAGGGATGTGGAAAGTAAGAATAGTAGACTTTAAAAAAATTCACCTAGTTGGCCCATTTTCCAAAATAAAACAGACTTTGTAAAGATTTTAGAACATTTATCCTCTGATCCTTTTTTGTACACATATATTTAAATGTCTATTTTTAAGTTTTGAAATTATCACTCACTTCTTTTAGAAAACAAATTATACAGAAAAGAACAAAAAATGATGAGGAGAAAGATGATATATATGGAGTGTACAGAACATGGACCTGATTTAGGGAGAACTCTTCCTACAGAAGAAAGAACTCATGCATAGGACAAGAGTTATCTCAGACACAATGGACATGTACCTTCCTAAATTGATGATCAATCCCATTGTAGTTACCTAAAGGCAGGACTACATTCACACAAAATTAATCACAAAAACTCCACATGTGGCAACATCTGGCCCCTTTTTTCAAGATAGAAGAACAAAGGGGAAAAAATAGAAAGACAATCTAGATTACTCATTGAAGACTAAACCAACTTAATTTTTTGCCCCTGTATTAAACAGGACAGAGACTAAGCCAAAGTGACTTACCATTTACCCTGGAAAACTCTTGTCTCCTGACATGAAACTGTCAACCAACTAAAATAGTTATTTCGTCAAGACTAACAGTCCATTCATCAAGACTCATTTCAGAGTTCTTGGTTCTCTGTGTCCTTCAACCCAAACGGATTTGGTATAAACTGCCTGCTACTAACCAATTGCCCAACTTATGAGACCAGTCTTGAAGTAACTCAGCCCGGGTTCTTGACCTCCAAAAATATCCTTCTGTGCCTTTCCTCTTCCAAGAACTACTGAGACTCCGACCAAGTGGGTTCTCCCTCGTTATGGTAGGTCTAATAGCTTTCCTCTCACAAGGTATTTTTATCGTTGTCTTTTGAGGAGTTGTCCTTATACACTACTAAAGAACCAAAAGCATTCTCTCATGCTCTGGACTAGTTTTTCAAGTTTCTTTCTTTTGTTTGTTTGTTTTTCTCTTCACCTATGTTTTAAATATCTGCAGAGTTATTTATGTTCTTTACCACTTCCAGGGAAGAAGACAATAAATCCTATGTGGCCATTTTTAATTTCCTTTCAATCCTTTCTTATTTGACATGTGTTTATTTCATCTCACCTTGATGCCTCTTATTCATACTTATGTCCTTGTTTCGTTGCAAACATATCTTCTTGAATCCTGTTGAGTTTTTATGAAGTTTTATGAATCGTTCTTGTCCAAGTAATTATTTCCATCTGCCCCATGGGTGTCATATGATCATTTGCATCTTTTAAACAAACTTGCAGTCTGCAATGGACTTTTATCAAATGCACCGCTTTTTAACTGAAATGTGATCCAACCTGTCCTCACTCTTTACATATGGCTCTCAGATGCATGGAGATAAAAAGAAGCACAAAGGAAATTAAAATCCCTTGTTCTGAGTATTCTTTTTTTAATTTTTAATGTTTATTTATTTTTGAGAGAGAGCATGACTGGGGGAGGAGCAGGGGATGGGGTGGTGGTGGAAAGGGAGGTACAGAGGATCCAAAGCAGGCTCTGCAGCGACAGAGGATCTGAAAGGGCTTTGCACTGACAGCGGCAAGCCTGATGCGGCGCTCGAACTCCCGAATCATGAAATCGTGACCTGAGCTGAAGTCTGATGCTCAACCATCTGGAGTCACCCAGGTGCCCCTCGAGTATTCTTGTCTCCAACCCTGTCAATACTTTTAAGTTTCAAAGACTACCACTCCCTGATAATCAGTGTCCACCTCTGGATTCTTTCTCTCCTTCTAAACTTGCACAGATGTCACTACTTCTATTCTGGATTCTGTGGCAATAGGGAAATTCATATAGGAATCTGAGGGCAGTCTGCTATGGAGATATAGTGGAAGAGGATGGCATAGACTGCAATTGTCTCGAAGCAGGCCTGCAATAGAGCAGTTGCCTAGATTCCTGTTTGAAACGCCTTTTGCATTTCTGACCTGAGGACACGCCAGCAGGCTCCACGCTGTCAGTGCAGAGCCTGACTTGGGGCTCTATCTCATGAATCGTGAGACCACAACCTGAGCCAAAACCAAGAGTTGGACACTTAACCTACTGAGCCACCCAGGTGCCCATTTCTTGGTTTTTCTTTTTGTGAAAAGTTGGGACAGCGTAAAAGACTGATCTTAAATTCATATCAATACCCTAAAGTCCGAAGAATGAGGCAGAGCACATCAAACCCATTGTATTTATCATAGTAGTGTCACCTTACATTGAAAATAAGCCTGAGGCGCCTGGGTGGCTCAGTCAGTTGAGTGTCCGACTTCGGCTCAGGTCATGATCTCACAGTCTTTGAGTTCGAGCCCCGCATGGGGCTCTGTGCTGACAGCTCAGAGCCTGGAGCTTGTTTCAGAATCTGTGTTTCCCTCTCTCTCTGCCCCTCCTCTGCTCATGCTCTGTCTCTCTCTGTCTCAAACATAAATAAAAACATTAAGAAAAAAATTTTTGTTAAAGAAAATATGCTTTCTGTCTGCACCTGTTGTGATTTTCATAGTATTTTGAAAGATGTCGGCTAAAGACCCAGCTCAATGTGGCCCAACCCCAGTTCTGTGGCCATCTAAGTTTCTGGTTCATTTCTTCCCCATACTTTTTCTCTTTGCCTATGTTCCACGCCTGCATATCTTGCCTCAGTTCATCCCCACCTTGATTTGGGCCTAAAACTTGACCACTTTATTGGTCTTCCTTCCTATCAAAAAAAAAAAAAAAAAATCATAAGAAGAAAGAAAGAAAGAAAGAAAGAAAGAAAGAAAGAAAAGAAAGAAAGAAAAGAAAAAAACACCTTTACCTAAGTATTTTATGAGTTTAATAACTTCACCAAAGATTTGTGCTATTTGAAGGACGGGTCAATTCATGTATTTCCAGCTCTCAATTATCCTGCTGGCTCTACTCACACTTGGAAGCAACACCAAAAATTTTTCTCTTGTCTTATAAGCAGAGAAATGTAACCTATATTTAGGCCCTGGAGCCTAAATTTTTGTTCATAAGTGTGCTTATCAAATCATAGTTTTCACTAGAGATGCCAGAAAACTCCACAAAACTTTCACTATCCCTCTATATTTACTGCACCTTTGGGTTTATATCCGTGCCTTACAAAGCAGCTACAAAAGCTCAGAGAAACCAAGTGCCTTCCTTAGAATGCGCAACTGGTTAGTGGCAGATGTCCCAACCAGTGGCTCTCCCTCCAGACAAGGCATCTCTCTGTTTCCAAGGCACTGGAGTCACCAAGAGCTCCAGCCCTCGCCTTCTATATGTACCATTGGTAAACTGTTTAACCTAAGCGAGGCTCACTTCATCATGTGTGGAAGGGTGTACTAATCATGTAGAGAGAATAGTCCTGTGATAAAGACTCCCTATGGGTAAGGCAGTGCTGCACACATAATACCTGCTTAATATTAATATCCTTCTTTCTCCCTTGATAATTTTCTTCTCAGAGTAGTGACCATTAGAAAACATCATGTGTCAGAGGAAAATGGATCTTGATAGCAATATTTATTTCCGATGGATTGGGTGAAATGAGGAAAGGCCACCACAGCAGGTAATTGTTGTGCAACTTTCCTATTTGCACAACACAAGGCAAAAATACACTGGCACTGTCCAGAAATTTCCTCCAGAATTGCAGCTTCACCCTACTATTATGGGTCAGTATTACTTATTCTCGGAGTGCTTCCCCTACTCCCAAGATTATGCTCAGTATTCTTTCTCGGTGTTTCTACCCTAGCTCTACCTTTGTAGTTACTGTGTTAAATTGTTTACCTATTTACACCTCCATGTAAATATCAGCTTTTAGAGCTGCGTATTTATCGCTTTGCTTCTGTAATGGAGTTACCGAAATTAATTTTAAGTAATATAATAGACATTTGATGAATGTATGTCAATCTCTCTTAATTCCAAAGCAAAATACTTTTTGGGACTACCAATTGTTATACAATTTTCCCAGATCCCTTAACTACACCTGGCCAGATTATGCAACAGATGTGAGAAAACGCATCTTCCTTATTCTCCAAGACAGCTCTTTTGTACCTCTTCGTATTCTTTCTGCTTCCTCAATCTTTTTTTTCCCTATTATCTCCCTCCAACCCCCAACTTCATCATGCACTTTTTGCTTTGAAAACTCATTCAGATGAGACTTTCCAATATACTGATTTGAACCCACTCTTTGCACGTTCCATTGGCTCTCTGCCCACAGCTGAGTTTAGAGATGATATCGTGATGCTTCTATCACACCAAGGAGAGCGCTACCAGGTTGACAGGCCTGCCTGTCACAGAAAGTGAATACGACTAATGGTGTGTCCACCATTAAAGTAAGGATAGAGTATATAGCCACAGAACAGAAAGAACTGGCCTAATACAACCTCTGTCTTAACTTTCCCCTTGCACTGAGGTGAAAGAAAAAGGTTGCCTTGAAATGGATCATCTCTGAAACCAGGACACTCTCAAGGATCTGTAAAGTGTTAGGGAAAAATGTAAAGAATACCTTTGGTGTTAAGAAACATCTTTTCTATCACATTTCTGCAAACACGTCCCCCAACCCCCAAAAGGGATGAGTTCTTGGTTTGATGTTGAAAACTTGTTCTCTTCTCTAGAGAAATGTATCTATCAAAGGCATTATCTGTGGTGTACAGATAAGGTGAAGTCTAGGGATGATACAGAGAAGTATAAGCCAGTGTAAGTAGAAGTCTTTGGAAAAATGGAAAGTTTAAAGGGAAACATTTCTAATGATGTTCATTCAGGGCAGTAGCCTCTTTGGGGAGACACAGAAAAGCCTAGCTTGTCTGTATTTTTAAAATATCAGGTAAAGCACTGAAAGAGAAGTCCTTGAAAGACAGGGCTACAAGGTAACCAGTCTTAGCTACTTTGTTAGAATGCACAAAGACTTCTTTATGTTTATTTTGGGGGCCCAGGAATGTTACAGGTGTATCTGGTAGGAATGTATAGAATCTTATATGTAATATATACTCAATGAATTTTCATTAATGGGATTCAGAAATTATAGATAAGGTAGCAAAAAGAATTTCACGCCTTCTTATTCTTTGTTAAAGTTACTAAAGTCATGTCTCCTCACAAACACTAGATGTTGAAATTTATTTTTTAAGAGCTGTGAAAAAGGTTGATCGCTTTGTGTAAACGTGTTGAAGAAATGTAAAACAACAACAACAAGCATTTTATGAGTGTAGAGGTGTAAAAACTGACAAGAAGAGATGAGGGATTAAAAGAGGAACAAACCATTTGTATTTCTATAAGTTGCGTGTATTTACATAGGTATTTAAATGTATAAGAAAACATAACGAATATTTTAGCATTCCAAGTAGTCACAGTGGGTGGAGATTAAATTTTCCTGATACTGCTAGGCTTGCTTATGAGTTTATAACTCTTCTTCTTTCTAACCAATTTATGTTAGAACTAAGAGCTCATCCTTTTGATGCTACCCATAGCAACAAAGATTCATCCTTTCAAGGTGGATGTTAGTTTAGAAAGAGCCAGAAGTCATTTCAAAATCAAGTCTGGGGAATATGTGAATGAGCAATTTGGCGACACTGAATTGAGCTCACAATAATAAAGAAGGCTGGGTTAATTCTGTGGTTTGCATTAGAGATCTTAAGGTCATTCCAGAATAAAAATATCTCATGGTGCTGTAATAAATGGAAACAACATTGAAATAAGTGTAATTTCCCATAGTGACTATTTTGAAGGAAATGCTACTTGGTTGGAAGTATACATTTTTTTAAGATTTTATTTTTAAGTCATCTCTACACCCAATGTGGGCTCAAACTTACAACCCCAAGATCTCAAGTACCACACTCCACTGAGTGAGCCAGCCAGGAGCCCCTGAAAGTATAATTTCTAGTAACTCAAAAAGAGTCAGACTTCTTAATAGGTGTGATAGCCAAAAGATTGGTGCTTTTACCGTATACAAGGATCAAACAATTTAAGAGAAAGCATTAACAACCTAATAGATGTGTAAAGGTCATGAACAATTCACAAAGGAAGAAAACCAAATGGCTCACACATTCGAAATGTATAATTCAAAGTAACATTTTAAACATGAGATGCCAGCTCAAAGCAACAATCCTATACAATCTCTATTTGTTAAATTAGCAAATGTTAAAATAAAAAAGAAAAGACAGTACCAAGTGTTTACAGGTTACCAAAGAATGAAAACACGCACGTCTTAGAGGAGTATGGATTGAAACAAGAATTCCTGAAGAAAAATTTTAAATTTTATATGCATTTACATACATAGATCTATAAAGAAAATTATATATGCGGATAGATACTTAATACATAGATGACAGATGGCGAGGTGGCTAGATGACAGGCAAATGATAGAAAATAGATAAGAGAGATGAATAAGAGATTGAAGCACATGCAATACTTATGTCCTTTGATCTTAAAGCACAAGTTCTAGAAATCTTTCAGAAAGTAATCCAGAATAATGGGAAAAAAGGAACTTACACAACTACATTCGTTATAACATTATCTACAAAAGTGGAGAATAGGGAACAAAAGCTTGAAGTCTAGTATTTTCCTCTTGGTTGTGTGCCAGAGTGAATGTTAGTGACAGTTTTGTTTAGGTGGTATGTTGATGACTGATTCAAAATACGTGTTAGCATTTTCTAAATTTAATATAATAACCATGGCTTTTTAACAACTAAAAAGGAAGATTTATTATGAGAAAGTCCCTTTACAAATTTCTCATATGTCCTCAAATTGAAAAAGAACATCTACTAAAAATATAACGAACATTATATCTAATAGCGATAGACTGAGAGCTTTTCTCCTATGTTTAGGAACAAAATAAAGACGTCGCTCTCCTTACTCTGATTCAGTGTTTACTCTAGGTCCTAATTAGCGCAATAAGGTAAGAAAATGAAATCAAACGTTTCCAGGTTGGAGAGAACAATGTAAAACCATCTCTATTTGCAGCTCACAAGAACTTATATGTAGAAAGCCCTGAAGAGCATGAGTTCAGCAAGCGTAGTATCCAAGATCAATATACAAAACTCCAATTTTATTTTCATACATTAGCAATGAAAAATCTGCAAGGGAAATTGAGAAAATAATTTACAATATAGTAAAAAACTAAAAATAATTACAAAAAAAATGCCAACAGAAGTATGAGATTTGATACGGAAAAGTACAAAACATTGTTGAAAGAAAAAATCCACACAAGTGGGAAGAAATACTGTTTTCATGGACTGAAATAATTAATATTGTTAGGTTGTAATACTTCCTGAGTTGATCAACAGATTCAATACAATCCCTATTGAAGTTTGAACTTCTTTTTTTGAAGAAGTAGGTAAGCTGATATTAAAATTCATATACAATACAAGAGGCCCAGAACCCAGAATAGTCAAAACAATCATGAAAAAGGAAAACAAAATTGGAAAACTCATACTTCTCAGTTGCAAAATTACGACAAAGTTGTAGTAAACGTGACAGTTTACTGGTCCTGGAATACAGTTAGAAATACAGACTAATGGAATAGAATTAAGAGTCCTGTGATAGGAGTGCCTGGGTGGCCCAGTCAGTTAAGCGTCCAACTCTGGATTTCAGCTCAGATTATGATCTCACAGGTTTGTGAGAGTGAGCCCCGAATAGGGCTTTCTGCTGACAGCCCGAAGGCTGCTTGGGATTCTCTCTCTCCTTCTCTCTGCTCCTCCCCCACTAACACATGTGCATTCTCTCTCTCTCTCTCTCTCTCTCTCTCTCTCTCTCTCAAAATAAGTAAATACACTTAAAAAAAAAAACAGTTCTGTAATAAACCTTTCCACTAATTTTGACAAAGATGCCGAGACAATTCAAAGGAGAAAGAATAGTCATTGCACCAAAGGGCACTGGGATAGCTGGATTCCACATGCAGAAGAAAATATTGGGGTGCCTGGGTGGCTCAGTAGGTTAAGCATCCAACTTTGGCTCAGGTCATGATCTCATGGTTCTTGGGTTCAAGCCCCACATCAGGCTCTGTGCTGATCGCATGGAGCCTGCTTGGGAGTTTTGTGTCTCCCTCTCTCTCTGTCCCTCCCCTGCTTGTGCTCTGGCTCTCTCTGTCTCTCAAAAACAATAAATAAACATAAAAATTTTTTAAAACGAGGAAAATACTTAGGTGCCTCCTTTATACCATCTCTAAAAATGTATATCAAATGGATCTAAGACCTAAATGCAGGAGCTGAAACTCTAAAACTCTCAGAAAAAGACATGGCATAAATCTTCATGACCATGGAGTAGACAATGATTTCTTGCCATGCCACCAAAAACAAAAGTGACAAAAAAAGGGAAAAAAAAGTAGAGAAATTAGACTTTAATGATTTTTTTTTAAGTGTGGGTTAAAAATCGCCAATGAGAAAGTGAAAAGACAATCCATAGAATGGGAGAAAATACTTGCAGTCATGCATCTAAAAGGAGTCCAGTACAAGAATTCATAACAAAATCTTAAAACTCAACAGTAAAAAGACAAAGGATTTAATTTAAAAATGCATAAAGAATTTGAATAGACTTTTCTCCAAAGGAGACATACAAATGGCTATTAAGCACATGAAAAGAGGCTCAGCATAGTCATTAGAGAAATCCAAATCAAAACCACAATGATGTTCTAAGTTACACCAGTGGGATGACTAAAATCTAAAACAAACAAACAAACAAACAAAAAAGCTAAAAACAAAACAGACAATAGCAAGTGTTTGCAAGGATGTAGGGAAATTACACTATTGGTGGGAATGCAAAGTGGTGAAGTCATTGGAGTAACAGTTTGGCAGTTCCTAAAAAATGAAATATGAGTTATATGAGAAAGGGAGAAGGACAGAGAGTGACTGCAAATTGCAACGGGGTTGTGTTTTGCGTGATGAAAATTTCTGAAATTAGTGGTGATGGCTGTGAATAGGCTAAGATGCACTGAATAGTATGCTCTAAGGGGGCGAATTTTATTCTATGTGAGTAATGCCTTAATAACAAATGTATTTCCCATTAAAAAATAAGTATCATGGGGGCGCCTGGGTGTCCCAGTCGGTTGAGCTTCTGACTTCAGCTCAGGTCACGATCTCACGGTTCGTGAGTTCGAGCCCTGTGTTGGGCTCTGTGCTGACAGCTCAGATCCTGGATCTTGCTTCGGATTCTGTGTTTCCCTCTCTGCTAGCCCTCCCCCATCCCCACCCCCAGCTTGTGCTCTCTCTCTCTCTCAGATATGAATAAACACTAAAAAAAACATTTTTTTAAAGTGTCATGTATTCACACACACACACACACACACACACACACACTTCTACTTAAATACAGTTTCAAATCCTTAGGGGTATAACAATCAGAATCTGCTAGATGATGAACATATTTGGAAGACGAATAGGCCATGAATTCTGAAGCCACAGTTCAGCACTTCTTTTTCACTCTATTTTCCATCCTGTAAAGGGCTAAGGAGAAGTAGCATGTAAACTGTCATGGGTAAAAACTTTAAAGGTCGGGGAGGGCAAATTACACGTACGTGAGTTGTTTGTGTCCGTTGGGGTGTAGATGTAAACGTACAGACACGCTCACATATTCTCCTTTCTAAATACCGAAGATGGCAGCAAAGGGCATTATTTACAATGTTAATTTTAAACTGGCAGCTGATGAAGAACCTGGGTTAAGTGGCATGTGACACAAGGGAAGTGTGAGAGAGGAGGGTAGCAGGCACCCCCACTGCGAAGTTATACAAATGGTAAGCCAGACTCTGGCCATCCCTGTTCACCTGCTCACCTCAAAAGTGCACACATACTTAATTCAGGGAATAGAGATCAAAGGAATCAGCCCCTCTTTCACAGCTTTCTTCTGTGCAACTCCTTAAGCCTCCCCTGCCCTCCCTTCATTGGTCTGTTTTTCTAGAAGTGCTCTTGGACCTGACCTCCTGCTCTGGGAGGCTCTTGTGACTCAGTGACCAGCCCTTAATCATCAGCCACCAAGAAGCTCCTCCTTACCTTCCTCCTTCACAAGAAAAGGAACATTTAAAGAAGCTGCACCTTATCCTCCACCAGCTGTCCCCCCAAAGAGCAAAAGGCTGTGCTGAGAAAAATTAAGAAAGCATTCAAGCTTTGACAACCGTATTAGTTTCCTATTGCTGATGTAACAAAGTACCCCAAATTCAGTGGCTTAAAACAACACAGATTTATTATCTTATTGTACTGGATTTTAGTGATGCTACACTCAGTTATTTATGAGCATCTATGTACTGAAATCACTAATAAAATATCTTCAAGATTTGTCATTTAATAAAAAAATATAAGTTCAGTTTCTTAAAAATAAGTCTTGATATTCTTCCCTAGCTTTCCACTTTATCTAATATTAATTAGGAGAGCAAGTCTTAAAGAATAATTGTTTTTAGTTTATTTTTAAAATTCTAATCGGTAGAATTTATGCATTTTAAAGTGTTATTAATTAGCACTTTTAAAATGTCCATCTATGTAACCCTTTGCATTTCCCGTAGAAGTCATAGGGGCTGTGTTGTTGCTAATTGATATGTTTGTAGTGTTTGTACTCATGTGTAATACTGACACATTATTTGCCTCTCAGCCTCCAATTTACTTCCTTCCAGACTAAAAAAATGTATCTATGGTTAAAAGGAAGAAGAAACCAAAGTAAACCATAATAATCACAGCTCACAATCTTGCTGATGTTTTTTTTTTTTTTTTTTTTTTTTTTTTTGACAGAGATAGAAAGAGACTGAGAGCAGGGGAAGGGGGTAGGGGGAAGAGAGAATGAGAGAGCGAGTGAGAGAGAGAGAGGGAGAGAATCTTAGCCAGGTTCTTTACTCAGAGCAGAGCCCAACTCGGGAGCTCAATACCATGACTGTAAGATCAGACCTGAGCTGAAATCAAGAGTCGGATTTTCAACAGACTGAGCCACCCACGCACTCCCCTGCTGATGATTTTTGAACTTCAAGATTCATACTGTGGCATCAGTGACATTTACTTCCCCAGTGTTGGAGTTTTAAGTATTTCTCTATTTTGTTCACTACAATGCCATGCTTTTTTTTTTCCCCCACCGAAGAAAATACATTGGAATTCAAGTAAGCAAGTGAGTAATATTTATTCTAGAGATACTATTGAGATAACCTTGAATGCACCTTAGTTTATTTTAAAAAGTAAATCATTCACAAACTTCAACACAGTATTATGATAGAAAAATATTTGCAGTACGATTTAGAATTGATCTCAACCCACTGGTGTGGCAAGGTGTTGATTTAAAACCAAGAGATTCATGTGTCTGGAGCGTGTCTTCTGTTCCGTAGTCTTCAGAGTATGGCAAGGTCAGGCCAGTTGGTATTTTCTTTATTGTTACTTCTCAATTTTAGTAACTACTTCGGGTTGATGGGAATTTTAGGTAAATGTATGTGGGTGGGAGGGGGAAAAGCTAGAACTCGAAGGGTAAAGGATCATTTCACTGAACTCAGTAAGGAAAAGAGGCCATAGTGAAGCAGGAAGAAAGTTTGCTGCCTCATGGCAAAGTCGTTCGATGTTTTGGTCCTCACTTTGTCCTCTGCTCTATTCCAATTACCGTGATGAGTAAATGGGACGGTGGATATGAAAAGCACTTTGAAATATAATGGTTATCATGTCAATGTAAGGACGCATGGACAGAGTTAGATCTGTATTGTGAATACATTCACTACATTATTTTACTTACGAATGCTGACATTTTCATAAGCCCTTCTTTCCACTTCTGTTCAATTCTAAGCCGCTATTCAATTTGCTGTGTAATTCCTCTTTGGGGAAGTCAGATTTTAGCATCTGTCCTTCCCCATGCTAATGACAGTAGGTCTGCACCTCCACGCAACTGATAATGAGCTTGCTGCAATGTTGTCCCGGTTTCCACTGAGTTTTTATTTGGGTCACGGTAATAGAGCAAACTCTGAGAGAGAGGAAATGGTTTCCTAGAAGCCTGCCTGACGACCCCACAATGGAGGTGACTAAACTATATATTCTGACATAGTTAAAATATTATAGATAAGTGCATTCAAACTCTACTAGGTACAACAAAACCTTCAATGGCTTAAAGTCAAAAAACCACACTGCCTTAGATCCAAAGACCTTTGTAACTCTGCAGTGTTACACACAGTTACCTCCACTTTCCTTTCCCACAGGTATTCAGGTATTCAGGTATTTCCAGCCCAAGTTGCCTTTTCCTTGTAAGCCTGCATTACTCTTCACAACTGGCCTCCCGCCTCTTCTCTTTCTCTTCTCCAACCTGGTCAACAGACTGCTACAGGATTCATCTTCATTTACAGCTTCAATCACATTACACTCCTGCTTATAAAATGTCAGAGACCTATTGTAACTTGTTATTGAAACATTTCTGGCCATTCAGCATAGGATGGAGGGAGCCAAAGAGGTCTACCATGTTCTCACTGAGCAATCTCTGGCATGATTTTCAAACTTCCAGTGATCCCCCTCAGGTAAAACGGAGGTGCAATTTACCACTTAACACTGTGTCATGATCAGAGGGTATGGAATCCATGTAAAGCATCCAGCAAGTCGATCATGCTCTTCTCTGCAGCTTTATCTGACTTTGATCCCCCACATGCATCACAAGTCTCAGACAGAAAGGATACTGGCTCTCCTGGCAACAGAACCCCTAGGGCCATCCACCCCTTCTCTGGCTCATGATGTCCTACCCACTGGGAGGGTCTCCCTGCTACCACATCCATGAGACCAAGTCATGCCCGTCCTCAGGGTTCAGTTTCAACAGCACTTTTTCCATGAAAGCTTTTCTTCTCACATTACCTAGATTAAAAATTTCTCCCTTTACATCTCCCTAGCTTCCCTTTTATATTTCTGTTATAGAAATACTTGCCTCTGCCAGTCCTATTAGAACCATTCAGCAAAAATCTTATTGTCTGGTGATACTGCTTACTAGAGTCTTCTCTTCACCCACTGCAGTGAGGAGAAGAGTTGCAGCCATTTGCATTTCTTTGAGGTGAAATCTTGCAAGAGGACAATGCTTATATGCATTTAAAAGGAACAGTAAAAGGAAGGAAACTCCTGGAGGGTGAGGAGGGAGAAGTCACTAATTTAAAGAACAAAGAGGAAGATTTGGGGGAGAGAGCTCTGGGGTAAGACCAAGATTTGAATGAGCTCCTGGAATTCAGAGAAAGAAGTAAGATGTTATAAGCAGTATCCAAGATGAGCCAGTAGCTCACAGCCTCACTGGGGGAGGGGGAATGAGCACAAAACTACTGCTTTAAAAAACAGAGAACAATACAAAACCTGCCATTTAGAAACTATAGGTTCTCGCATGGAATTTCCACTCCAAAAGGGAACAAATCCCAGAACTTCTTTGTCTCATACATGATATAAGAAAAATAAGAGCATTATTTGTCCTTCAAATATAACATACACATTGTAGCACCTGAAATTAAGCCAACTGAAAAAAAAAAAAATCCCACCTTCTTTTCCCTGTAACTCTGCATCTTATATGTTTTGAAAACTTTCTTTCCATGAAAACTTTCAGCAGTTTTGAACACAAACAGGCCTTGCTCTAAGGTCGTGTTTTGTTTTGTTTTGTTCTGTTTTGTTTTGTTTTAATATGGAATACTCACTTAATTCTCAGGACCATCTTGTGAGTGAAACATTTTTATAATAATCATGTTATGCATGAGGAAGGTGGAAGCAGAGAAAAGCTAAGTACCTTGTGCTTAGGTCACAGCTCAGAGTAAATTTCAGAGCAGGGATTTTAACCAAGGAATCTGCTTCCAGAGCCTCTGTGTTTCATTGTTTTAATAAACTTCCTTTCTAACACAGTATAATTCTGATCAGTTCACAGTCTCTTCTCTGTCAAGTAAATGCTTAGTACTCATAGCTTGGCCATGTATGGAAAACCTTGATGCTTTACTTTAGGGGTTTCTTCCCACAGCCATCATACGGACGCACACACGCTTGCAAAAACTCACCACTAGTTCTTGGCTGAAAAGCAAGTTCATTGCTCTAAAAATCATACTGAAAACTTCCTAATTATAGTACTGCTTCAAGAAGGAAGCGTATTTTGTGCAGGCCATGCACATAGCTTATCAGGAATTTTAAGCCCCATGCACACTCTCAGGAGGGATGAATTCTTCATGATGAGCCTTCTACAAAGAAACATCATTCCGCCTACCCGCCTACTTGCCTACCCTCCTGTGTCTAAACTTAATGTTCTCTTGGCTCTCTCCCATGACTGCACTCCACTCTGATACATTCTGCAAACATTTAATCCTATTTATTACTTGTTTGTTATCTGCATTTATCCTCCTTAAATTCCTTGCAATTCTCATTGTTGGAGCCAGAGTGACTGTGCTTAAATCTTAAGCCTCTGGCTGGTGTGGCTCACGCTTATTCTCTCTGTATGAAGCCCTGAACCTGCCCCACCCACTTTAGAGAGACATGAGGGGGAAGGGGGCCCAGTCAGGGCAGCTCACTTTCCAGGGAAGATTTCCAGTTACAGTTTCTTCTAGTACTCTAAGTAAATTTGAGTTAAGGCAGTCAGATCCCTACTTAGGCATCTCCGTCCTTATTTGCAACATGTGAATAGTTAGAATATAAAATATTCAATTGGGAAGGAAGCTTGGAAATATTCTCATTTCCCTTTCTCATCTTACAGATGGAGAAATAGAAGCTCGACAGGAGAAGGGACTTGATCAATGTCTTCAATTATGTTAATGAGTGCCAGATTTGGAGGCAGCAAAAGTTTTTGACTCCAAGATTAATACTTTCCAATCAGTTGCACTACAGGTCAAAAAGAAAAAAAAATAATAATGCATGGAGACACCCTGTGTCGTAGACACATCACTGATGAGATAAAGTTTTGCAGGATTCCATCATGGGATAGCGAATTGCTTCTTTTCTTCCATATCACTAGTCATGATACTTGTTCAATTTCTCATGACCCATTCCTGGAAACTCTGAAACTGAATGAATGGTTCTGTTTCTATTTCCATTCATTTTCAAACTATCCTGAGTAGAACTGTAATAAAACAGTATTTCTTGTACTGTGTGTTTATGTTATTCCCACTCAAAAGGATTTCTAGAAGATATAGTCAATTGCCTTTAAGGTCATAGAACCACAAAAACCTTGAAGCTGATGGGAACTTATTTTTTCAAATGGCCCCCTGTCCATTGTGAAGAACTAATTTCTCCTTTCTTCCCCCTTGAGGTCTTCAGGAAGCCGTCTTTCCTGCCCCCTGTGTCTGGTCAGCAATCATTCTTACAGGCTTTTGCTTCTGTTACACACAACATGTTGGTTTAAGGTTGTCAGTTGACAGGACTGCCTCACTCATTGGACTACACACCCCTTAAAGGAAGTAACTCATTCACTCTCAAACCCCCAGGGGTAAACCCATTTTATATGTGTTATATACATTGACTTCTAACTTTTGCCCCTACCCTCAAACTTTGGGGACCCAATGAACTATCTGGACACATGAGCGCTTGAAGAATTCTCTCCGGGTCCTGCCTTCCATTTGCCACATATCTGCTCATTCTCTATTGCCATCTTCATTCCAGCCCAATTTTCTCTGACTTTGTTTTAACTTTCCATAGACCCATTTGGATCCAACATACACACCTATGGACCTAGAAATTCAATTTCTAGACCTTCCATAACCATTGCCAACGCAGCTTACATACACTCTGGCTCTGGGAACTCCAGAATTGGACCATAGCTTGTTTTGTTCATCTTCTATCCTCACTGTCTGTCACAGTGCTTGACACATATTAGATGATCAATTAAAAAAAAATTAAAAGGCAAACAGATTAATGAATGTCAATTAGCGCATCCATTTCTGGCTCTTTTTTTTTCTTGGTCCAGATTCTATCTAGTACTTTTCCAAAATTGGACCTCCAGATCCCAACACAAATACCTTCTCCTTCTCTTTCTACCCCTATAACTCACCTCAAAGCTCTCTGTTCTCCATCTCCCTCTTTCACATACACATAGATGCACATACACAAAGGCCATAATGTTTCCCCTTTATTTTGACTTTCAATTTGAGTAATTGAAGGAGTTATCGAAGGTCTAATGAAGTAATATAAGAATGACGTAATGCCTCCCTACCTAAGCTATTACCGCCATCTTGACAAGCACTGTTTAGTTAATTCTCAGAGCCCCCCCCCCCCCAGGAGACAGGGTTGACAGACCTGACTTAGCTTGCCTCTGCTTGTGATCTGAGGATTCTGTGGCAGCGCTGTTACATCTATACACACATGATGCCCCCATCTCTACCATGGTCTTGGTGCCTCTGTCCCCCAGGGTCTGGGCCCATATGTGCCCATCTCCTCCTATAGATGGAATCCCTGTCCCTGGCTGTTTTGCTGTGCTTGATTCCCTTGGATAGTTTAGTTGATGCAAGAGATGTATTGTTTTTTTCTTATAACTTTTTGAATGTTTTTTATTTATTTTGAGAGAGAGACAGAGACAGAGACAGAGACAGAGACAGAATGTGAGTGGGAGAGGGGCAGAGAGAGAGGGAGACACAGGATCCGAAGCAGGGTCCAGGCTCTGAGCTATCAGCACAGAGCCCGATGCAGGGCTTGAACTCACACGCCATGAGATCATGACCAGAGTCAAAGCTGGGAAGCTCAACCGACTGAGCCATCCAGACGCCCCAAGAGATGTATTATTGAATTTTATGACTCATAGGACTCTAAGACCTTATTCACATCTGCATATAAAATTAGGTACTGACTTGATTCTGTGAAGTTCTGTTTTAGGACTTGTTTATAGCCTTAAGACCAACTCAGACAACTAGAGGTGCTAAGAATTAAGAGCCTAAGGTATCTGTTTTGTAAGTTCCTGACTTCCATGGGAACGTCAGTGCCCAGATCAAGTGTCTCCCCTGGGAAGGTGTCTATGACCCATCTGGGCATATGTGGTAACTTTATGTATGGAAGAACCATCTAGTTCTGGCCATATGTCAGATGTTCAGTTAATGTTTATTGAAAGCATAATTTTGAGTGCCTGGAATTTTACTTATTTATTTATTTATTTATTTATTTATTTATTTATTTAATGTATGCACTTATCTTGAAAGAGAGAGAGGCAGAGAGAGAATACCAAACAGGCTCGGTGCTGTGAGCACAGAGCCGGATGTGGGGCTCAAACTTGGGAACCCTGGGATCATGACCTGAGCTGAAGTCAAGAGTCAGCTGCTTAACCTACTGGGCCACCCAGGCATCCCAAGTGCCTAAAATTTTAAAGAGGCAGCAAAAGGATGTAACTGGACTGCAGTTCTACCAGCAAGGTTTTGTTATCCTGGAGGAAGTAATGCTTTTGTCATCTGAGCACCTACTTCAGGAACATTTTTACACAGAAAGTTCCAACTGCACAAGGAGGTTATTATTGCAAAACAAAGCAGCTAATAAAATGCCTATCGGTCCATTTTTCAGCTGAGAGTCCCCAGACAAGGTCAAACCAGCTCTATTAAATAGCCATTTTGCACACATACTTATTGTCCTGATTTTCATGATTATTATTATTATTATTATTCACTTTGTCCTAATCTGGGTTGTCCAAATCATTTTATTACCCTTGTATTCCTTTGCTCTTTGCCTATGAACCCCTTTCTATCACCTTCCTGTCTTGGTCATTGGCTACAGTGATATTTCTCAGATTAACCTAACTAACTACAGATGGTAAGCTCTCAAGCTTATAACAGACTAATACTAGCTAGTCAAAGACGTGCCTAACTTCTGGCAGAGCTAGAAATGGTGGAAATCACTAGTATGTGTCATATGTCACTGGTCTTAGCACATTCTAGATGTATCATGTGTCAAATAAGAATAATTTGTTGTCTTTGGAGATTTGTTTTGAAAAATAAGTCAACAGGAAAATAGCTCATGAAAACAATATAAGAATTTTAGCTTTTAAATTTGAAGTGTGAAATTCAAGAGGCTCCAGTAGAATGTGCCCCAAGTTCCTGTTTGTTTATATTCTGAAAGTCAAGAAGACATAAAAACTCATACTGGGTGGCACATGGATGGCTCAGTCAGTTGAGCGTCCGACTCTTGATTTTGACCACGGTCATGATCTCATTGTTCACGGGATCGAGCCCCACATCGGTGGTAGCACAGAGTCTGCTTGGGATTCACTCCTCTCACTTTGCCCTCACCCCACTCTCTCTTTCTCTCTCCCTCTCTCTCAAATTAAAAAAAAAAAAAAAAAAAAAAAAAAAAAAAAAAAAAAAACCTTAAATACGACAACAACAAACTCATACTGAACATCTGGGCTGAGAGTCAACACAATACCGGAGTCCGGGAGGCATTTCCCCTAACTTCCAAGCACACTCTAATTTGAAAAACACAGTGTCTATTAAAAATGATTTTTCAAATTTCCTCTAATGAGCACATGTTCTTTTATAATGGGAAAATATTTTCAAAAAGTCAAAGAGAAATTAATATTTTTCCCTTGTGTTGGATGATAAAAGTGAAAAACAAGTTCTAATTCTTTCTTTAATTTTTAGCCCCCACACAGAATTGTCCCTACATCCGTCTTGCTGCACTGCTTTTTCTCCAGTTCATCCTATTTGGAACCGTATTATAGTAGGTGTTTTTAAAGACTCCACAGAGCACCAGACTGACTGCTCAGCTGGGTCCCAGAATATAGCAACTCCATTCTCCCCCACAGAGCATTCCGGTTTCCCCTAAACTAAAACCTGCGGTCACCCATTTCATGTGTGATCTTGTGGCCCATTGTGGCACATTCCTAAAAACTGAGAATACTTAATGCGACATTAGAAATGCATGGCCCACCGGTGAGCACATGTCCAGTTTTGTGTTTGGAGGGCACACACACACTCAACACACAAATGCCCACAAATATAAACTATGAGAAACACTCAAAAAATTCAATTATGAGTGAAGCTTTTTTTTCTTCCTCAAATGGTGCTTAACAAAGTGTCCAAATCCCCGTGTATTTGATGATGACGATGATGATGATTTGGGGTACAGGGAAACCTTATTTGATGAAAAGACTGAAGACTTATAACTGAGAACATTGTCTTCAAGCATGTGCGATGAGGTGAGTCGGTGTCTGCCCTGAAGTGTCCGAGGCAGCTGCTCTAGAAATTAGAGGTGGGCATTGGAGTAGTGACGTGGGGCTCCGCAGGTGTCTGGTGTCATGCTACTCCAGTTAGATACTCAATTAAAGCGGCTCTTCAACATAGCAGCCAGTCAGGAAAATGCACATTATGGTGACAGTGGGACAGCTCTTTAGATCTATTAGAAAGGAAAAAAGTAGAGCCTTGACAGCTAGTGCTGATTGGTGGGCAGGCAGGAGGAAGGGTGGGTCCACTCAACATTGCTGGAGAGAATGCGTATTGTTTCAGCCTTGTAGGAAATCAATCTATCAACATCCATTTCCATTAAACATACACACACTTAATGGTGCAGAAAGCTCACTCCAGGGAAGGTAAGCCATAGAAATAGAAGCAGCAGCAGGTCTGGCTGTAAATGCAAAGGCACTTAATGCAGTATTGTGTGTTTGCACCTAAATAGGAACCCAGGGGATGTTCACAGAGAGATGATGGTTAAAAAGATGGTAACATATCCATACCATGGAAGGATTGTATGGACATTAAAAAAAGAGCAGTTTGGTGCCTTACCTATGGGCTTAGAGGAAGCTGAGAAGGGGATATAATAGGATCTTGGTTTATAAAAGAAGGAATAACCAAAATTCCTATGCATGTCCTTTATTATATGGTCATAAGGTGATTCAATTAGTTATAAAAGGATGGATATCCATTGGACCCTCAGTATCGGCTATCAAGTTTCCACTTGAGGGCAAGCTCCCAGCACCCCAGGGACATTTGATAACATCTGAAGACAATTTTGATGGACACAGATTGGAGGGGGAAATGTATAGGGGAGCATCTAGTGGTTAGAGGCCAGAGGGCCACTAAACATCCTATAATGCCCAGGGCAGCCCTCCCCACCAAGGAATGATATGGCTGAAAAAGTCAGTAGTGTTGAGGCTGAGAAATGTTGATCTAGGGAATGGAAATGGAAGGAAAGCACGGGAGGGAGATGATAAAGTGAGAAAAGACAAATGACTATTTTTTTTTAAATTTATTCATTTTTGAGAGAAGGAGGGAGGGATAGAGTGAGCAGGGGAGGGGCAGAGAGAGAGGGAGACACAGACTCTGAAGCAGGCTCCAGGCTCTGAGCTTGTTGCCCAGAGCCGGATGCGGGGCTGGCTCGAACCCATGAACCGTGAGATCATGACCTGAGCTGAAGTCGGACGCTTAACCCACTGAGCCACCCAGGTGCCCTGGCTATGTTTGGTCTTTTTTTGTTTGTTGGTTTTTGTTGTTGTTGTTGTTGTTGTTTGTTGTTGTTAAGGAGTCTGTGCCAAAACATGCACGCACGTGCACACACAGACACAGACACCCATACACACCAAACACAATATCACCAAAATAAAGACAAAAGACAAACATATGCAAGTCTAAATGGAAATATGAGATCATTCACCTATCTTGACCTGCCCAATTTAGATTCTACATTTCCTTCATGTCACCAGGAGGCAGAGTCCCCACAGGAAAGAGTCTTTGATACATTTCTCAGGGAACCAATGAGACCTCTTCATTTTGTTGGTGTCATGTTGAAAATTAGTTGTTTGTACACATTTTTGCCATTTGCCACATCAACGTCCTAAAAGTCCCAAGAGCAAAGAATTGCCATCTGCTTTGGTTGGCCTTATGTATTAATGAGCATGTTAATTAATGGGAAAAACCATTCACAGAAATTAAAGAATAAAACCACAAGTCGGGAAAATATTTATAGATGTTCTGTCACTCACTCAACAAGTGCTGGCTGATCATTTTCTGTGTCAGTAGTGTGACAAGAGCCAAGTATAAGGATAAAAAAGTGAACAGCCATGTATCTTTGCTTTCCAAAGGCAGGTCATATCCAGTCCAGGAGGGAAGTCGGATATAGTGGAAAACAGCCCCCAAACTGTCGAGGGAGTTTCAGATATGAGTGATCATTTCTGCTCAGGTAGAGGAGAAGCAGGAGAGCTTCATGGGGAGCTGAGTCATGATGGACCATGACGGTAAGTGGATTCTCAAATTCTTGTAATGGCAACAGGTTTGAGAGAAAGAGAGGGTGACATACTTAAGATATAGAAATGACAATCCGGTTGGAAGTGAGAGTTGAGGGAAGAAGGTGAAGGAGAGATGCCTAGTTTTCTGCCTTAGGGAACAGAGTGGTTCTGTGGCCAGCTATTCACACTGGAATAAGCTGAAACACTACAAAAATAGCCTGTCCTGGGATTTTATAAAGATCCTTATTCTCAGACATGAGCCGAATCACTAAAGTAAAACTGTAAGTGCTGTTTTCCAAACTCTTCCCTTGGGTTATTAATAGTTGCAACAATTAAGCTTAATAGAATTTTAGACATCCTTTAAAAATGATAAAGGCTGACTGTGGAGCATAAAGTAATATAATTATCTCATTATTTCCCGATCGCAAGTCTATGCATTGTACCAAGAATGTAAGACAGATTCATCCACACTTTGAGGAATTGCTGATTATGTAAGTCAGACCTTTAGCTCAGGGCTTTACAAAAATGGGTGGTATGAATATATACGCTCTCTGAACGTAAGGCATATTTTAACAGTGATCTCTAGCTTAGCATTGTTTAAGGTTGAGATGGTAACTTTGACAGAAAAATAGTGGCACTCCTTCAAAGCAAAAGAGGCCTTGGTGAGTTAGCCCTTGTCAACAGCCCACCCTCCACCCTGCAGCTCTGGGGTCCAGCAGTACTGAACATGGTACGCTTGCATCCACCGCGTTCACCGACTACAACCACTGTCCGCTGCTTAACTTTCTCCGGTGAACTATCTGTTCTTTCTGCCTGTCTTGCTGCAGGGCTGTGCCTCCTGGGAAGCACTTGGTGGACAAGTTTTCATTGTCACGTCTCCTACGAAGACTTGCACACATTCCATTCTAGAATTTACCACACATATTGAAATTAAAAAAAATAAAATCTGTTATCTGCTTCTCTGTCTCTACCATACTCCCAGTTTCACGTCCCGCACACAGATTCTGGTACATAGTAGGTAACACACACACAGGCATATAACACACACAGGCACACATGCATGTCCTCCAAATATAAAGATGTATATATAACATGTGTGTATGAATTTAAATATATACATGCATGTGTGTATTTTATTTTTCTAAATTTTTTAAATGGTTATTTGTTTTTGAGAGAGAGAGAGAGAGGGAGGGAGAGAGAGAGAACACGAACAGAGGAGGGGCAGAGAGAAGGAGACATAGAATCAGAAGCAGGCTCCAGGCTCTGAGCTGTCAGCACAGAGCCCGACGCGGGGCTTGAACTCACAGACCGTGAGATCATGACCTGAGCCAAAGTTGGATGCTCACCTGACTGAGCCACCCAGGTGCCCCACATGTGTGTATTTTAAATCAGTGACTTCAATGACCACCAAATTGGCACCTGTGCTTGTATCTGTGCTTGTTCTCTCTCACAATTATATTTTTCTCCTAGATGTTAATAAGGGTCCAACTTCTCTTTAGATCAAGCAGAAAAAGGAGACAAACATTATCTGTTTATTCTTCTGCTCTAAAGATTAATTGCTGAGATTTGTTTGACACAGTTCTGTGTTCTAAAAATCCTCTTAAAAAGGTAATGTAGATCACTCTATTAACTGCGAGGTTGGAGACAGAGGAACCTATCCAGGCAGGCTTTGTTTTGTTTTTTATTTTATTATCTTTAATTTTAGTTAACACACAGGTCAATTTTGGCTTCAGGTTTAGAATTCAGTGGTTCATCACTCACAAACATGAACTTTTGAGACTTCATCAAGATAAAAAGCTTCTTCTGGGGCACCTGGATGGCTCAGTTGGTTAAGCACCTGACTCTTGATTTTGGCTTGGGTCATGATCTTACAGTTTCTGAGTTCTAGCCCCACATTGGGCTCTGTACTGACAGTGTGGAGCCTGCCTGGGATTCTCTCTCCCCCTCTTGCTGCCCCTCCCCTGTGGAATGGGCGAAGACATTCGCAAATGACATATCTGATAAAGGGTTAGTATCCAAAATCTATAAAGAACTTATGAAACTCAACGTCCAAAAAATAAACAACCCAGTCCAGGCAGCCCTTATAAAAATGATTTGTAGGGTGCAGCAGTCCAGTTACCACAGCCATGAGAATGCCACCTCACATTTTGCACAAGACTTTACACACTTTAATGTGAGTCCTTTAGCAACCCTGTCACTTAGGTATTGTGTAGGTATTTACCATCAATTCTCTCATGGGATCATTGAGATATAGACTGATTAGGCAACTCTCACATGAAGAAAAGGTGATTCTGCCTGGAATCATATGCGAGTTCTCTGGATTCAGCCCCACTCTCTGGTGCAACACCCAGCAGGTTTCTAAGCTTGCCTGGGAACCTTTGGTCTACAGGCATAGTGAGGACCACATTGTATATCAGCAGATGTACACCCAACTCCCACTGGCCTGGTTCAATATGGCAACAAAACATAACAGTTGGGCACTGAGAGTGGGGGAGGGAAGGTTGGGAGGCAGGGTGATTCAGCTGGGGGGGTCTGTCTCCACATCTCTGTGGTTTTCTGAGCTCTGCCTTCATCTGTATCTAACCCTTCCTTCCACAGGCTGTTTTCACAACAGTTGTTCCAGGCCTCACTTCAGCAAGGTAGGAAGAGGGCCCCCCGCTTCTGTTTTATTTGTTTGTTTGGTCAAAGATGAGGAAACTTTTTTTCTCAAAAGCTCTTCGTAAAATTCTTCTCCTATGGTTGGTTGTTTCCTACATTTGACCCCTGAGGAAACATATACCTGGATTCCCAAACTACCAATCACTGGCAAGAGGTGCCGGATTGTTCTTAAAGCGATCACGCCCCTGCCTTCAGAAGAAAGCCTTTATATTTGTAAGCTTAGCTGAAGTCACTGAGGGAGGGGGATGAGATAGCATCTAAATGGCCAGCTGACAGGCCCCTTGCAGGAGAGATAACCCCCCCCCAGAGTAAGAAGTTAGACCAAATCAACAGTTTTCAAAGATTTTTTTTTAAGCAGTAGAAAGCTTTACACACACACACACACACACACACACACACACACACTTAAATATATTATTTTGTGGGGAGCCTGGGTGGCTTAATCGGTTAAGCGTCCCACTTCGGCTCAGGTCATGATCTCGCAGTCCGGGAGTTCGAGCCCCACGTTGGTCTCTGTGCTGACCGCTCAGAGCCTGGAGCCTGTTTCAGATTCTGTGTCTCCCTCTCTCTCTGACCCTCCCCCGTTCATGCTCTGTCTCTCTCTGTCTCAGAAAAAATAAACGTTAAAAAAAGATTAAAAATAAATAAATACATTATTTTATGGGTTAGCACTATTTTTTAAAACAGAAGTGGAAACCCCCGTGCAATAGAGGTGAAGCCCTGTTGCCCAAGGTAAGCCCTGAGGCACCTGCTTGGAATCCTTGAGATTTGAAAACCACAGGGCCAGATGGTCTCTGAGCTCACTTTCCACCTTTAAAATTATATACTCTGCATAATCCAGTTTTCCTCTAATTGGAGGAAGAATAGCACAGGCAAAGCAGAGTTCAAAACCAACCAACCAAACAGAAATGCTTAGTTGCCATTTGTATGCATTAGGCACATCACTGACACACATACACATATACTATATACACATTCAGACACATTTCCCTCTAACTTTTCTTACATATATATTTTTTTCTATATATTTTTAAAGTCAAAATTGTCACAGATATGAGACATTATTTTTGATGTACGTTTCAATACTCTGATGGGGACATATTCATAATATACAGTAAGCTGTCTTAAATACATTCTTAAATGAAGCTGGATATGAATGAATATACAGATGGATGGATAAATGGATGGATGGATGGATAAATACATACATGGGTGGTCATTAAAACACCCAAATAACAGATTACGAGAGATTTTAATTTCTACTCTATATATTTTAAAGATGAGTACGTATTACTTTTATAAACGGAAAAATAAACCCACGGGTGTTGTTAATTTAAAATATGAAAGTGGGAATCCTGAGTTCAGGTTAGGAGAAGCTGGAGGCCCACAAGTACATTATCCACATGAAAATAATTCAGTCAGTTGGTGCCTCAGTGTGGCTCCTCAGCTAAAATCACGAATCAACTCCATGTTGCACTTGCTCCCAAAGACAAAATATGGGTCTCTCAGGGCCTACTACGGAGATTCAAACAAGTCACTGCAAATCATGGAGAAATGGCTGTTCTTATGGGCTTTGGCAAGACACTTTCTAATTTGAGCTATGCCTTCTTTACCCCTGAAGATTTGGAAACTGCAGGTTGTGAAACACAAAAATCAGTAAGAGAATGCAGACAGAAATTCCCCATTTAAGTAATTCAGATGAAGTAGTCAGAGATTGCATGCTGCCAGCTCCAGGACTGCGCATCTGAAAGCTTGAGAAAACAAGGCATCATTATCACATTATTCTTTGTGAATCTGGTACTTGGAAAATATACAGCATCTTGGCTTTCCTGCAAATCACCCATCCACAGTATTTCTGAAAGGATCCATTGGGGCAACAAATCAAAGTCTACTTTGAAGGACAAGGAATATAATATAGTATGTTTTGGGTTATTAAGAAAAGCAATTGAAGTCTGTGATTTAGCTCCATCACCAAAGATGACAAAATGAAGGAAATACTAAGTTTATCTGGAAGTACAAATTTTGATGTCCCAGGCAAACCATTAGCAATTGAATGAAGAACAGAAATCATCTGGGAGAACAGAATTTCTGGTATCCCCTGCACCCTAAACCACCACCATCCCTCTCTCCCTGCCTGTCCCACGGCTTTGTTGGATTCCAAATTATTCTACTGGGGCTGGCTCACCTGGGGTGTATTCAGTATCCCCAGTTAGTAGCATGGACATGAGTGCAATGATCCAGACAATACCATAAACTCAAATTCTTAACAAGTGTCAATGGTTGAAAGAGTGTGAGAAAGGAGCCAAAACTTATTTTGTACTTTCTAGTGAAGAGACAAAAATAAATATATCAAGATAGAGAAAGAAAGATATAAGGAGCAAAAGTCGAATTTTGAGTTTCTAGGCAATTGTGTAAACATAGATAGAGTCCTTAGAGCTTGATTAGGTCTGTTGGTTACTATTCATATCTTTCTTGGGTGGGCTTCTGGCCTCATGTACCAACCCAGCATCAGGGCTGGGGTTGATGATGTCTAATGAATTCTAATGGTATTAAACTCAGGGACTACATCTTGAATAAACTTTTATTGTGGTAAGGGAGAACCTAGACATTTTACCTCTTCTCTTACAAATATATTTAATGATCTGATCCATAAAACAACTTGAAAGCATTTCCCAGCCACCTGACTAGTGATTAATCATATAATAATTGAAGATAATTATCTCCTACTAGACTATTTTTGGTATGAACTGAATGCACAAACCCAAGTAACTCAGGTATCAATGATGGCACAAGGTTAATTGAGGAACAGTGACAAATGGCTTCTTGATGCAGTGGTACAAACGGATTCACTGTCATTTCCAACCCAGGCTCATTCAATAGTCCCCTGATGAAAGGACTGATCACTAGCAATTATAATGCTATATTCTTACTCAGTTGCAAAGCCCACTTTTGTCCCAATTCCACATATCTCCAACCCAATTCTTATTTTAAGCACCATAGTTTATTGTTAAAATGTATTTAATGCCTTCAAGGACAAAGGAGTTCTTCTTCAGCAAGACATACAAAGTTTTCTATAAACCGGTTCCTGTCTGAAATGAGGGTTTTATGGTTCACTGAGTCACCCACTGCCAATCCCACTACTAGACCCTCCAAATTGTCTGCAGATTGTTCATTGTCTTCCTCATACTAGGCTGCTTCTTGCCTTCCATTTTCTCTCCACATCTTTGTCTACTAATAATGCAAGACTCCATGGAATCTTCATTTTCAGCCATAAATGAGTTCCCTTCTTTGTACACCACATTACCATAAACCTATTTCTATGATCACAGCAGTAATTTTCTGTTGTGTCTATTTTTTAGGCATCCCTTTTTCCAATTAGATTTCATAAGATGGAGAGCATGTCTTATTAATGAGGATAACCCAGATCCTAGGGTAGAGCCCACCAGATAGTAGGTTCTTAACAAAGTTTTATTGAATACACATTACCATTGTGCATTGAATACACATTACCATTTTATTGAGTACACATTACCATTAGGTGACTTGTGCAACTTCTTCCTGTGGGGACATTAGAAAACTGGAGAAGCTGAGAACTGCAGTTTGGGAGTTGGGTGGTGCTGTGGTTTATGAGTTGTGTTCCCCCCAAATTCATATGTTGAAGCCTTAATCCCTTAAGTCCTATCAGGCTTTTAGGATGTCATTGAAATTGGGTGATGTTATAAGGATGGTATCTCAATCTGATAGGATTGATGACCTTATAAAAAGTGGAAGGAATAGAGATCTTACTCTGTCTTCAGCAACATGTCCCAAAGAAAGACCATCTGAGTATGCGTCAAGAAGGCAGCTGTCTACAAGCCAGGAGGAGATTCCTCACCAAGAACTGAATGACAACTTGATCTTGGATTTCCAAGGCTCCAGGACAGTGAGAAATAAATTTAAATCATCCAGTCTAAGGTATTTTGTTATGGTGGCCTGAGCTGATTCCTACAGGTAGCAAAACAAAGCAAAGCACGGTAGTTTATTAGATATAGTCTAAGAGGTAAAAAATAATAAAAGGTCATCTGAAGAGATTTCGAGGAGAACCCAAATAAGACATGAGTTTCTCAAACATCATCAGAGTGAAGGAACTCAAAGGTTGTTGGATGTCTTTCTAACTACCAGGACATGTACCGAGTTTTATCTACAAAAGGTGCCTCATTTTAATCCAAAAATTAAAAAAAAAAAAAAAAACAGTGAAGGAACTTTCAAGGAGATGACTTTGTCCTCAGAGTATTTAGGCACCTGCACAAGGGCCCCGGGGCCAGTAAGTATCAGGCTTCAAACCTAAGCCTGTCGCAGTATAGAGTTCTATGGCCACCCTCAAGCTCCCAAGGCGAATCCGGTTAACTACTTAATGAAACTTTGTCTACTTATCCATAACTTTAAAAATAGCTCTTTTTATGACATTTGACATTGTCCTTGAAATCATTGCCTATTTTTCTTAATGAAAGTTTCCATAAATCCCATGAGGCCTTTGACAACCCTCTAATATGAACATTGTTTGAAAAGATCTAAAAATAAAAAGTTTAACAAAAAGGCATTTTGAAAGGGTCATTAGGGAAATTGATGAGGCCTGTTTTCTTTTCTCACTCTCTCCAAGGGCTCATTAAGGGAGGGGTTGAGTACAGTAAAGGGGGCAGCGGAGGAAGAAAGGGAATTAAATTATAATGGTAAGTTATGATTCTAGCCAATCTTGACCTTTCCTTCTGAAGGGATGTAAAGATAAAGGTTATTATTAATAGAAGGGAAAGAGTTTATGAACCCTCTAAGTAGGAAGTGCCACACATTTGCATGTTTTCTTTATCACTTGGCAACTTCTTCCTCCGTCCTTTCCCACCCACCAAAACACACAGACACACAATCACAAATGCCCTTGTGTGAGCATGCGTGGGAGAGCACTCATGCTTGTGTGCATCCATGCACGTGTGCACACGCGCGCACACACACACACACACACACACACAGGCTGACTCTGTAGGCTACCCACCTTTTAATATAAAAATACATGCTTAGTGATCATCCCTACAAATATTTCTGATGCCCACTATGTGGGAGACACTGTTGCACATACTTGGGATAAATCTGTTGAATAGAAAAGAACATCTGCTTATGGAACCAACACTCTGGATTCTATGTAGATCTCCATTTCCATTCCATCTCTCAACTGTCTTAGTGTGAAACTCGGTTGGCAAGGAGCAGAGGCCAGGAGACATAGCCCCAAAGGATGCCTGATGCAGAGTAGCTAAAGCCTGGGAAGCACCACTCTGGTTAAAAGCCCCAGATGTCATGCAGCCATGACTCCCATACAAGGGCAGGGTGCCTTAAGGAGTTGTCTGATCTCATTGCTTCTTGTTTTCCATCTGCATCTATTAAGTTGGAAGAGTATCTATCTTCCCTACTCCAAAAGTCATCTGTAAGTCTCAAGTATGAAAATAGAGATGACCTTCTTTTAAAAAAAAATTTAAGTTGACTGACAAATGTTCCCTAGCACCAAGCAGTGACTTTCTCCTGCCATTACTTCTCTACCACTTTTTTCTCCTAACAGTCCCAACTCCCCTTTACTGAATATCTGTAGCTTATGGTGGGCTCTATGACCAAACAGTCTCATTTAATCTGTACAACAGCTCTTTATAGATTTATTATTATTCATTATTAATAATTTATTATTATTATATAAAATAGATAATTTTGTAAATCAGGAGCCCAAGCCGGAGAACCGAAGTTACTTGCTGAGGCAGGCGTATGGCTCATGGGGACTGGAAGCCAACTCAGCCTCATTCACAGACATATGTTGTTGTTTTTTCCTACTTCACAGTCTCTGTTTTCAAATCCTGCAAATCTACAAAATGATTTTTTCAGTACAATATGTGGGATGTTTGCCAATTTGGTGCTTTTATATTTATATGTTAGGTCATTTTTAATTCCCCGAATAGTAAAACAGCTAATACTTCATTAAGGAGATAAATCTATAGATCAAGAGGCAGGTTTTCTCTCCCTGACTCAGCTTAAGTTCTTATTTTATCACTTAAACAAACTGATCCTGTTCTTTTCCTGCAGTAACCTTTTAAGCCTGTTTAAACAGTTTCTGGCTTAAGATTCCTATGCTTTAATTTTCCATGAATTTGGTTTGAGCCTTCTGGTAATTCAAGTAGTTACATAAAATAGTCAATGAGATTCTTAGCACATCTGTTTTGATTTTAGTTAGCAGCATTGGCATTGTCTACTTTTGCCAAAGAAAATGGAAAATGAGAAAGTCAGTCATTAGCTGAGCAGGTAATAAAGAATCATGTTAGAAAGCAGGGCAGAGCCTGCAGAAAGGGTTTGGAAGCAGAATAGGAACCAAGGGTAAAATCACCTGTAAGCCCTGTTCTATATTACAGATTCTGATTTGGTAGGCCTGAGTTGAGGTTTAAAACTCTGCATTTCTAACCAGCATCCAGAAAGGTTTTAGAGAAGACTCTGTGAAAGCTATAGAGGACCAATGGGGAAATAAAGCAATATGTATCAAGAAACCGTGAGATCTGGTTACTAAGGCATAATTTGCTTCCCCTACCAGTGTCTCCCCTTCCTCACTGGAGTCCTAGGAAATACAAGTGGAACATCCGCTGTCCTGTAGCAGACACCTAGCTATCATCAACTTTTGCCATTTTGGCCCAAGACACAAGTTACATGCCCTCCTACATTTCAACTACCTTTCAAGTCTCTGTTTCCTGGTATATAAAGTTATTCTTTCCAGAATGGTCCCAAAGGGCAATGATTGCTCTTTTCAGGGATGACTAGAGTATCCCATAGTATTATTCAGAATACAACCAAAAGAAAAATGTAGTAGCTGGGATTGAAGACAAAAGCCCTTAATCCTACAGATTTCAGGTCAAAGATAAAAGACTAGGGCCAAAAATCAGAGTAGTAGACAATGCCCATCAAGAATTGTAGATGTTAACAAATGTAGGTGATCTCAATGAGGAAAGTTTCTTCATCCCTGCTTCCATTGGAGGAAAAGACTGATGCGAAACCAAGTTAGTAAAACTGGGACTCCAGGGTAAGCAGGTGTGTTCTGTGAGAAGTGTAGTGGATGTCATCCACATTTCCCCCCACTTTGATGTTGACACATCAGCACCCTCATGGAGAATCTGCACCACATCCACTGTTAACCCACTCAATCTGGGTGCAGCAAATGTCACTCCTCCTTTTTCAGGGACGCATGCATGCAGTATGGATGGCTGAGATCTGGCTGGCCAACATAGGTGGTACTCTTGGCTAGAGTCATTAATTCTCCAATTTCCATACGGGCTCACTTCTGGACTTTGGTAGAACCACTTGAAAAGAAAAGGTGACTCTCTCCCATGTTGGACACATTGCTAGGCCGCCACCTTGGGAAAGAGCATGGCTAACTCGTTTCCTTGCGGAAAGCTTTGCCCATGAGTGCAGCAGACACCGGAGCTAGATAAAGTGACCTTGAGTAAGAGAGTGGGAACAAATGAGAGCCCCTGGGGAGGAAGAGAGACCAAGTCTCCAGACTCCAGACTCTGGACTATTTGATTTCTGGATCCAGGATTGCCTGGAACTGGTCTTGTCTTCAATTATCATCTACATAAACCAGTCATGATTCTTCTCCTAGTCACCATTCTGGTTGAGGTTCTAGCAAATGCAGTCTCCTGTTCTCTGACTAATAAGAGGTATTAAGGAGACAGAGCCAAATGTGAGAAAGAGGCAGAGGTGAAAATGAGTGGAAAGTGTGTTTGGGCGGGGAAAAATGAGGCCAGATTAAAACAAGATCCAGGAACCTCAGCAAGGGCATATATAGGTAATTACTAGGGTGAGCAATAAAGGATACAGATGAAAACATGATGTGCTTCTTTTCTTGAAGTCCCCAAAGATGATTGTTGTCTTCAACTCTTCAAAGTCCCAAACTCACAACTTACAGACAACAGTCAATACCCACCAGACGTATCTGGCTAATTTTGATTCTTGCTTCAGTTCTCTGCGTCTACGACATATCCTCTCTGGATCAATAGCTGGTTAGGTGCCTTTTCCTATGTGACCCTTGTTTTCCTGCCTGCTCCTGTGATGGCACCTGGCGTACGGTCATTCACATGCCTGCCTCTCCCATGGTGCTCATTGGTGGCCGGTGTTTTGCATTTCTTCCCTGAACCCAAGTGCCTCATACAGGGTCAATGCACAGTAAAGTAAGGCTGAATGAGTGGCTGAGTGACTGAAGTCATCTTCATGAAAACACCTAGGACTCGTGAATATTTTTGGAACTCAGAAAGCTAGACATGATCAGAGGTATAGTCTAAAAGATGCTACCAACACTTTTTGACTGATTAAAAAATGTCCCCCTTATTTGCTCATAACTGCTCTTCCCTCCTTCCACCTTACTCTCCACACTGCAGCCAGAATGCTATTTTTATTTTTTATTTTTATTTTTTTAACGTTTATTCATTTATGGAAGACGGAGAGAGACAGAGCTTGAGTGGGGGAAGGGCAGAGAGAGAGAGGAAGACACAGAATCCAAGGCAGGCTCTAGGCTCTGAACTGTCAGCACAGAGTCTGACCCAGGGCTCATCCCATGACCTGTGAGATCATGACCTGAGCCAAAATCGGATGCTTAAGTGACTGAGCCGCCCAGGTGCCCCCAGAATGTTATTTTTATTGATTTATTAATTTATTTTTGAACGTTTATTTATTTTTGGGAGAGACAGAGAGAGTGTGAATGGGAGAGGGGCAGAGAGAGAGAGAGGGAGACACAGAATCCAAAGCAGTCTCCAGGCTCTAAGCTGTCATTACAGAGCCTGATGCGAGTCTTGAACCCATGAACCATGAGATCATGACAAGAGCCAAAGTCAGACGCTTAACTGACTGAGCCACCCAGGGGCCCCCAAAATGTTATTTATAAATGGGAAAGAGGTCTAGTAATAGCTGTCCAATTCTCTCAGAACTTCTCATTGCCATCAGAAACCTGAAGGATCTGGCCCCTTCCTCTCCAGCTCCTCTAACTTCTGTAATTTTATTTTTTTAAGTTTATTTATGTTATTATTTATTTTGAGAGAGGGAGAGAGGAAGAGAGAGCAGGAGAGAGACAGAGAGAGAGAGAGAGAGAGAGAGAATCCCAAGCACTGCTGGTACAGAGCCAGATGTGGGGCTCGAGCTCACGAACCGTGAGTTCATGACCTGAGCCCAAACCAAGAGTCAGACGCTTAACTGACTGAACCATCCAAATGCCCCTAACTTCTGCAGTTTTAATGAGATCCTCTTGGTTCAAGGTTTTCACACAGACTGTTCCCTCTCTGGATCGACTATTCCGCTTTCCTCCCCAGCACTATTTCTTCTTATATGTTGGATCTTCGGTTAAATGGCACTGCTTCAGAGAAGCCTTTCTTGATACTTGAGCTGCAGTCAAGTATTCAAGTTCTGAATTCTCTCTCCATGAAACACTTCTTCTTAGCATAGCAATTAAAATTGTTCATGTTTCTAATTATTTGCTTTATTATTTCCTTAATTATCCCTGTTGCTGGAACATGTAATTTATAAAACTAGGCTTTCTGTCTGTCTTGTTCACCATTTATTCCCAGCCCGTAGCATAGTTCCCAGCACCAACAGAACTTATGAGGAAAATTAAGAGGAAGAGGACGATGATGATATGGTGATCATGATGGTCTGGCGGAGTGAGTTAGGTCACGCCTCATCCTATCAAGACGATTAAGCCCAAAGAGGACGGCCTTGCAATAGTTTTCCTTTCTTTCAGATAATTCATACAGTTAGTGCCATGACCAGCTGAAAGCTGTAATTCACTTTAAGGTGTCACTGTTTTATAGACACAGGCAGAGGTAGTATTTTTAGCAATCATTTATTTGTAAGCTGAACACCTGTCTTGATTGGTGTTAAAAGCAGCTACTTTTGGCATCACAGGAAGGGTCAGACACTTCTGTGACGGTGTCATGGGTGAGCAGCTGCTTCATCTGTCTGCTATAAACATGTGCACGAGAGTTTATAGGGTGGAGCCTTCTAGTTTTGAAAATCACCATTTCGAAACTCTGTGCCATGATCGAATACATACATTTACATGTATATCGTCCAGACCATCTAGCTGTGTGTCCAAACAGGCACTGCCCCGTTGGAGTCAATTCAGGGAAGTGATGTTGGGTTTCGCCTGCCTCTTCCCCACATGCAGGTAAATGATAAAGCAGGCCTTAAACCACGTGACAAAACAGACCGCCCAAATGTTCACGAGAGGGAGGGAGGGTGTTGCCACAATACTGGGAAAACTGGTGGAAAACATAATTCATGGTGAACTGCAGTCAAATATAAGAAGATAGATTTGCTGAGGAAGAAACAAGACGTGCATTGATACCTGTACCTTTCTGTAGGCAAAGATCAAGTGTACGTAGTGAGAATGCAGAAAATGAGCAACAAAGAATTCAATTCTTAGGCAAAAGGTCCAAGCACTGGAAGGCATGATCCTGGCCAGAGATCTGGAGACAAGAGATAGTACACGAAGGGGAAAAAAGAATTTGATATTGAGTTAATTGCCTTCTAAACTAAGTATTCCTTACACCATACTTAGCTTACTCAGGCTTAGAACTTCTTTGATGGAGGGAAGAGGCCAAATCCAAAGATGGAGAAATGGTCACACAAATGCAAAACAGAGCAAAGAGCTAGAGAAAGTATGTTTTTTGTCATCATAACCACCACCACCACCACCATCATCATCCTTAAGAGCAAATAGTCCTACTTCACTAAGTTTTTGCCTTTCCAGAGGAGTCACCTATGGTGGGTGTCTTCCCCCAAATAATCTGAAATGGCATACTTAAGGTGGACATGCAGATTAGTCCCCAGAGAGATCAGAGACAAAATAGCAAGACCAAAAATCAGGCTTATCACTGTCGGCCTTTTAACACACCAAGGGGAAGGACGGAATGGAAAATGATGTCCAAATAGAAGCTCTTGGGAACGGGACCTTTGAATACTCACAACGAGTGGGATATGAGGGAGTGTCATTCTTGTTTTCACTGAATAGTGTGTGGGCGAGTGTCAGGTGGAACCCAAGATCGTAAGCCAAGCTGAGCACTCTAGTCCAATAGGACAATACATGTAATAAATGAAAAAAAATCATTTTTTCAAAAGAATATGAACAAAATTGAACTATAGTAGGAAAGCCAATAATGCCAAATCATGCTTAAATTCTTCATTAATGATTTCCCTTCATATATTGGGGGGTCGAAAGACAGAAGAGACAAGAATCGGGTGTGATGAATATGAGCAAAATGAAGAGTGCAGTACGTGTTCACCAACTGCAAAAGGCACGAGAGTTTAAGAGAGTGATCGATACAATACTTTATTTCGCAAGTACAGCTGTCCAGTTTTGGGAGATTACACACTGCCTCTGCAAAGAAAATAAAGATTCAGAGACTATCAGTTGCCAGTGTTATATAGTCCATCATCAAAGCAAAATCTTTAGTAGCAGCAATAACACTGATGCCCTTGTAAAACATGCAATACCTAATCACATAATTGCTAAATCACAAGTTGGAAAAGAAACCAATGTGCCCTTAGATCCTGCAACTTCTTTGGAGGAGCACATTAAAAACAAAAGAAAAAGAAAAAGAAAAAAAAAAAAAAGAAAAAAAAGGAAGGGTTGGGGGGGTCGCCTGGGTGGCTCAGTTTGTTAAACATCTGACTTCGGCTCATGTCAGGATCTCGCGGTTCTTTGAGTTTGAGCCCTGCATGGAGCTCTGTGCTGACAGTCAGGTACCTGCAGCCTGCTTCGGATTCTGTGTCTCCCTCTGTCTCTGTCCTTCCCCTGCTCTTGTTCTCTCTCTCTATCTCTCTCTCAAAAATAAATAAACATTATTTTTTTTAAATATGCATTTTTTTTACTTTTTTACTTTTATACCCTGTAAAAGATATTTGAAGGTACATTTCTCTCCAAAGCAGAAACATCTTTTGAATAGACTGCCTGAGTTATATAGTTCCTGTAACTCAACCTGATGGATAAGTACATTTCTGCCCAGTTTTTCAAGGTTAAAACTGCAGGAGAGTCAAGTCCTTTGGCACTCAGATTACCTTTGTAGAACCAGCTGGAAAACCTGTGTCCTGAAAAGCTGCTGTCAGCCCTCAGGCCAAACATGCTTCTAAGTTAACACAGCCAGCAGTGCGATGGAGGAAGGCAGAGGGGGTGAACGGCTCCTGACAGTGGTTGGCTTAACTTTTCTGTCCTCGATAAACTCTCAAGTCCTTAACAGAGCCTACCAGACCTTTCATTTGGGCTGTCTGCCCATTTTCCCTTCCTACCGCTGTCTCCTCTGCATTCAGCTTGCAGCCCTGCTGACCTTCTTTCATGACAGCAAAGATTCAAGCTCCTTCTTCCTCTTTGCTTGCTCTTTCTCTGGAGCATTCTCCATCTCCCCTACCCTCGGATGGCTCACTTACCCATCCCTAGCACATCCACTTAAATGCCTCTTGCTCCAGGAGACGCTTCCTAGCCCCCACAGTAAGGGAAATCTGGTATGGGTTCCCCTACCACTCACCATTGTTCATTGGAATGACTTACCTTTCTTGTGATTACATGCCTTCACGATTGTAGGCATGTTTGGGCCCAATATAGTCTTTGGAGGATTAGGAAAGCAGATTCCTGTGAGTGCTAAATGTAAGAGGACAAAGCTAGTGCAAAGGCAGGTCTATAGCCACACAGTAGTTCTTATCCAGTAAGCTGGACTGAGTCATGACTTTCCCACCTCACTTCTAAGAGAGACCTGAAATTCATACTTAATCACGCATGAGAAAGCAATTTAAAAAGATAGACGGGTTCACAATAATGCAGTGGACACTTAACCAAATGTTACGTGTGTTTCCCTAAATTCCCTAGCCACCCTCAAATTTATGTTGGGGCCGTCAAACTAGTTCGAGCAAATAGACACAAGCAAAAGCGATGTGTAACATGTGGAGCGAGGGGTTGGCCATCATTACAGATGGCAAAGCTATACAGTGAAGGAAGCCCGCTTCATTCACACCCAACTGAAGTGTGAGGAAAAGAGCACTGCATTTCACATTGAGATGTCAGAAGTTTGCCTTTTGTGACGAGTGAGTATTAATCACTTAGACTCATACAGAAATCAGTACCTTGAAGTGAAGAGTGTGCATAAGAAACAAATAGGGGGAAGAAAAAGAAAGAAGACTAAGTAAATGATTAAATGTTGGTGGCCAAGATTAGTGTTTCTCTGATGGACAGTACAGAGTCTGATAGCGGAAGTGGGAACAGTGGAGATCTATGATCAGCAGTGGTGACACATCGGGTGAGATCATTGACTTGGAGGGTCAACCATACACAGTGGACTTACGGATTAAGGGGAGAGCCTGGCGATGGGGATATAAGTGTGTATTGGCTGTGTTTGTTCAGGTTTAGAAGAAAGAGAAGGGCTCAGGAAAGAATTTGCTAGTTCACATGCAGAAACAAAAGGACTTGGGGAATTACAGAAATTTGAGGCCCTTCTGATTGGAAAAACAGGAGTGCTCCTAGTTACACAAAGAAAATAATGTTTCTTTTTTTTTTTTGTTTTTTCCCAAGGATTTTGAGCAACAAAGGTCCAGCAAAACCTCTTAGTTAGATAAAACAAATCAAGGCAAATGTCAGATTAAGGATGTACCATTTCCCATGTATTTTTCCAGGTCGGTATTTGCCATTGAGTTGAGAGAGAAAGGCTTTGAATAGGGCTTCTGAGAGATTATATAAACTTCAGAAGGAACTTTAGGCATGATAATTAGCACACAGAACTAAGGGGAAGTAGATGGATCAAAAATTTTCTAGTATTTGAGGCAAATATAAATGTAAACATATAAACGTATCATGGATTTGGAGCAAAAAAAGGCTTTTAGTATTTGACCCTTAAAATTTTCCTGGTGGCTCCAACTTTCTGAGAACAGGAAGTGAGATGAGAAAGCTTTATAGCCTCCAAAGTGGGCACATCCCTTGATGCTTATTTTTGCTGATGCCAGGGAAAGGAAGAACCTTCTAGAGAGGAGTTGAAGAGTCCAGAAGATGATCCATAAAGGAGCCATTTGAGAGAGCAACTCAAGCCTCTGTCTTCCAGGGTAGGAAGACTTTTTAGCATTTACTGAACAGGATTGTGCAGAAAGGTCATGAGGCAGTGTCCGTCGTGTGTTCTGTGTCATTTCCCCCAGTTTTCTCCTCTCTGGGTGGCAGTGTCTATTGTGATTGTTTTGTTTCTGGTCCATCTTTGCACATTGCATGTACAGGTGTGTATAAACTATGAATGGTGTTGGTGATGGTAAAAGATGATATTCTTTTTTTCCTTCTTTCTTAAATCGAAGATCTTTGTACCAAGAGAAGCCACACACACACACACACACACACACACACACACACACACACACTTTATGGAGACACTACCAGACATCAGGACTTGGAAGTAGATGCTGTGAACGAATGAGACTATGAAATGTCTTCCTTCAGGAACCATATGAGAAGTCCAGTGTGTGGTGAGATACAAGGTCGGAATGTATGCGAATGAGAGGGGGGCAAATATTTAGTGTCTGAAAGGTAGGTGCTGACAGAGATAGTGCTCATCAAACACCACATGTCATCTTTTGTACTTAGACATGAAACCACAACAGCTCAGTGGACTGTTAGAATTTTTTTTTTTTTTCCTTTCTGGGCAATTAAGAACTACTGTGCATGTACCCTCTCATTTCCCCCCACCATGCAACTTTACAGGGTGTTTGTTTTATTTTTTATTTTTTTTTTAAAGTTTTTTTTTTTCAACGTTTATTTATTTTTGGCACAGAGAGAGACAGAGCAGGAATGGGGGAGGGGCAGAGAGAGAGGGAGACACAGAATCGGAAACAGGCTCCAGGCTCTGAGCCATCAGCCGAGAGCCCGACGTGGGGCTCGAACTCACGGACCGCGAGATCGTGACCTGGCTGAAGTCGGAAGCTTAACCGACTGCGCCACCCAGGCGCCCCAGGGTGTTTGTTTTAAATGGAATGGTACAAGATGGTGGATGGTCACCCAATCACTTGTGAGGTGACTTAAGAAGTAAGTCTTTGTAGCATCAAGCCACTGAGATTTCAAGAGTATTTTTCTGTTGTGGGAACCCAGCATTAATTATTTTGACAAACAGCATAAAAAGTGTGCACTGGCATTATACTCACGTGAATAGCAGCCTATATGATATGAATAAAGTTATATAAAACATTCATAATGAAAAGACAGGAAGCAAATAGACCAAAGCATTAATAGAAGAGAAGGTGTGATATAAGGTGTATAATTATTTTTTAAGACTTTCTTTTTCGAATATACAAACATAATACGCTACTTAGGAGAGGAGTATCCACAAATTTTCATTACTTTTCAATCGCCTACAGGATTCTTTTAATTGCTCATTTTGTGCAGATGATTACCTCCTTGAAAGAGGCTGAGGCAAAATCAATCAAAGTCAAAATGGTAGTAACCACTGGCATAAGGACAATCAGAGGGGAAATTAACTCATTTCTGAAGTAATAATACACTTAAAGAAAAACTGTCGGAAAGGCTCCCTTGTACCTTCAAGTTTACAGGCTGAAACCGAGGCCTCGCATGGCGGGCCCGTGTTCTCTACACCACACCACTAGTCCGTTTAGGTGATTCATCCCACCTCTGCCCAGGATGAGCTCAAGAGTTCAATACTTGAGAGAGAATAATATTTTTCTCAATTAAAAAAACATCCAGAATGATCTTCATAGGTACTCAAAACAAAAATCGAGAACCATGTTGAAGCTCTACTCTAGTTTTATACAAAGCTACATCTTCGAATATTAAACATAAACAAGAGATTCATTACTTTGAGACACATACATGTGGCATATATTCCCCTCTACATTAGAGTAATAACAGTATGAGTGAACTTTTATATTACAAGGAAATAAATAAGCTCTTAGAATCACATTCTTTCACTCTAGAAAACTCCAGTAGCTGCCCATAACACTTAGCATAACATTCAAACCCATCACCAAGATCTCCAAGTTCCAGAGTCATTCTATTCTTTATCTCTACATTCTCTTCTACCTCTCTCATTCTTATTTTGCTCCTGAACTTCAATCACTCACTTTCTCCCAGTTCTTCAAACATGCCAGGTCTGCCCTTGCCCCAGGACATTTGCACTTGTTATTTTGCTATTCCTACTGTCTGGACTAGTTTTCCTCCAGTACTACTAAAGAAGGCTAAACCCTTCATTAGCATTATGCTATAGTACACATATCATCTTTTCAGAGAGGCCTTCTGTGACCTTTTCATCCAGAATATTTCCACATCTAACTGCAGCCAAACATCTTTAAAACTCTACCTTTTTTGTTAACTTGTCATTATTTTAAATTATCAAATTATTGTAGTCATTTATTGCCTATGTGCTTATCTGCTGTGCCCAGCGCTGTTTCTTTTTTTTAACTTTATTATTATTACATTTTTTTAAATTTTTATTTTGAGAGAGAGGGAGAGAGAGAGAGAGAGAGAGAGAGAGAGAGAGAGAGAATCCCAAGCAGGCTCCACACCTTCAGCATGGAGTCCAATGTGGGGCTCGAACACACAAACTGTGAGATCATGACTTGAGCTGATGTCCAGTCGGAAGCTTAACTAGCTGAGCCACCCAGGTGCCCCTCCTAGCACTGTTTCTGCAGATTAGAATCCTATGCAGCACACAGGAAGTAAGGTATCAGTAAATAAACTTTGAATTTTAATTCTATGGAGCACCCATAGAAAGATGGGTAAGACTTAGCCCAGTTTTATCCCGGACACCCTTCCCGTGTTCCACTCCCCCTTCTCTTCCAGCTTCACGCATGCTAAAGATCAGTTTCTCCGCCCCGCTACGCTTTTCCTACTGGGAAGACTCTGTCCACATTGTTCTACATGTCTGCTGTCAAACTCTTCAGCCTTCCAGACTCAGCTCCTCTGTTCTGTTGCTTGTGAACTCTGCCTGGTGTATGCTCTCTCTGTCGCCACCCCCATACTTCAGCAGAAGGGGCAGGCCACCCCCTGTGCTCACGGCGTTCAGGTGCTCTGTTACAGGAACAGTTATGGGAACAACTGCAAGGGTTCCAGGTAATTATATATGTTGCTTGCACTTTGGCCACCATCAGAAGAATCCCTCAACGACAAAGTCTGTGTCTTATTTACCTGGGTATCTAGAGCATTATGCATAATGCCCGGGGCATGGTAAATGTCCAACACAGGAGTCCCTTGGATTTAAAAATATAATTGATTGAAAACAAATATAATTATTTTAAATAGTTTTCACAAGTACTGTTCACATTATTTGCCTGACATGATCTCTCTGCAAAGTGTTATTGATATTCTTGTAGTTATTTAAAGACTATTTTAAATAATTTCTTTTTTTTAATTATGCATTAGGTTTTTACACTATTATTTCTTAATAGTCAGGGAACATATTAAATCTTTCAAAAGACTTTAATGCAATTTAATTTTAAGATGTTAATATTATAAGATATAAAATGTTCATATTATCAGAAATTCCATTACGTGGAAACTATCCTAACAAAATGATCAGGATTGCAGATGGAGAGATATCCGTTTAATATGTATAATAATCAGTACAATAGGAGGGACAGAAACACTTACATGGTTTACAATGGGAAGGGTTAAAGACCTTATTACACATCAGAAGAGGGATTCATTTCTGGTGTAAGTAAAGAAGATTTTAAAATATTTGAAAATATTATCATTTAATATTTATTAAGTCTATTATTTAGTATATATTATTTATTTAAAATACATATATATATATATTTTATTTTAGAGCAAGCAGAAGAGTGTGAATGGGGTAGAGGGTCAGATGGAGAGACAGAGAGAGATAGAGAGAGAGAGAGAGAATCATAAATGCTCAGTGCGGAGCCCAAGGCAGAGCTCGATCTCACGACTCTGAAATCATGACCTGAGCCGAAATCAAGAGTAGGATGCTCAACCTCCTGAACCACCCAGGCACCCCTAAAATAAATGATTAAATATTTCCTTACTAAATAATAAACCAGTGTAAAATAAAATTTAATATATAATATGGTATATAAAATATAATAGTTAAACGTAATCTATAATAATGGGTAATCTTTATAAAATTAAGAAAATAAATTGTTTTCCTAATTAAATTATTTCTAACAAATAAAAATAACAATTATCTAGTATATTTACATACACTTACATACATACATATATTACATGCATATACCACCTCATTAGCATATTTTGGAAAAATTTACTTTTTTCAATATGGCCATATTATAATATTAAAAAATTTAAAATTGCCTATAGTTCTCTTCATAACTATATTTTATGTATCATAAATGGTTGACATATTCAGAGCAAGCTTGCTAAATGGAGGATATTCTGAATCCCAATATTTCTTTGTATAAAAATGTTTATATATTTGCCCCCAAATAATTTATATATGTAGTGTGTTTGCCTCCTTTCACTGTATCTTTCTTTGATAGATATTTTACACAACAAAACTTGTCAAATAAATTGCCACTATGATTCTCTTGAATGTTTCATAAGATTTAGATTTATGGGAAATCATAGGCTTTTTCAATTTCATTCCCTTCTGATACAGAATATGAATTTATCTAATTAAAAATAGGCGCTTCATCAAAATATTCTTCCCAGAAGTCAAGATATTCCAACGTGCAATTATAGAGATTTAAAATTAAATTTTGTACACATTTCAGCGTTCATCATTTAATTTGTCCAATTCCTCCCTCGCTTTTGTAGAGAGAATTTTTAATATATTCCTGTTTGCTAGTTTTGTTTTCAATAGTGGTAATTTTCTAAAAGCCTCAAAAGCTAAGGTCCTTGGTTCTACATTTGTTGAATAATTTGAAAGAAATGATGGTCAAAAGAGTTTTAAAGAAACTGGGAAATGTTCCCAATTTAATATTGAATGGAAATTAAAAAAAAGAAAAAAAAGATAAAACTAAATAAAGAGCCGTAACAGAAATATTAGGTAAAATATCCCTAGTGCTAAGGCAGATGTGCATTTTCACCTGCAGCCTGCCTGAAATTGGGGCTTGTCTCCCCATCAATGGCTCATGGTTGGCCATCATGGAATTATGCTGGCCACATAACAATTGTGTAGATTTGAACAGAGCAGTGGCATAGTTAGTCACTACATGAGTTATGTGCATTGTTGGTACTAAAAATATTGGGTTTAATTGCTATTTAAAGTGGTGTTGAGAGCCTGCTGCTTTACAGGGAAGAACAAAATGCACAGAAGATGATGTTGTATTGGACACAGACATGGCTGTGTCAGTAATGACCCAGACAGACAAACTCTGAATGTGCAGGAGTTTTATGACTGTCTTATCAATTGTATTTTGTATCTATTTTCTTTTTATTATTATTGTTATTTTTATTATTTTTTATTGTTTATTTAGATTTGAGAGAAAGAGAGAGAATGTGAGAGGGGGAGGGACAGAGAGAGAGAGCAACACAGAATCCGAAGCAGGCTCTAGGCTCTGAGCTGTCAGCACAAAGCCCGACACGGGGCTCGAACTCATGGACCATGAGATCATGACCTGAGCCAAAGTTGGATGATTAACCAACTGAACCACCCAGGTGCCCCTCTATTTTCTCTTTATTTATGTACAAGAATGATACCATGATAAAAACCTCTGCCTATATAATTTAAGAGGGCCATTTAAAGACATGCAAAATAAAGGTTTTTAGTGATAAGAAAGCGCTGTCAATGTTGATTTGGTAGCATTTTTTTTTTCTTTCTTAAAAAGTAATGGAAGGCCTTCTAATTGCTGGCATTTTATATTAACATAAATATATGCATATTAAAAAAGACCAGAAGAGAAGCTCTTAAAATGTTAGTAGTGGCTATTCCTAGCCTATGGAATTATAAATAATTATAATTTTCTAAATTTTCTATTTATAGATTCTAAATAAATAATATATATATATACATATATAATTACTTATATAATGAAAATAGATTAAAAATTGCCAGTATTTATTTTTTTTAAATTCTTTTTTTTAACGTTTATTTATTTTTAAATGTTTTTTTTTTAATTTTTTTTTCAACGTTTATTTATTTTTGGGACAGAGAGAGACAGAGCATGAATGGGGGAGGGGCAGAGAAAGAGGGAGACACAGAATCGGAAACAGGCTCCAGGCTCTGAGCCATCAGCCCAGAGCCTGACGCGGGGCTCGAACTCATGGACCGCGAGATCGTGACCTGGCTGAAGTCGGACGCTTAACCGACTGCGCCACCCAGGCGCCCCACGTTTATTTATTTTTGAGACAGAGAGAGACAGAGCATGAACGGGGGAGGGTCAGAGAGAGAGGGAGACACAGACTCTGAAACAGGCTCCAGGCTCTGAACAGTCAGCACAGAGCCCAACGCGGGGCTCGAACTCATGGACTGCGAGATCATAACCTGAGCCGAAGTCGGACGCTTAACCGACTGAGCCACCCAGGCGCCCCCAAAAATTGCCAGTATTTATAATAACAAGATTAAGATAAAACTTATATATTTTTATATGACTCTATCTATGAAAATACTTATAGAATTAATATAAATGAAACAAAGAACCACCAAAATGTTAACAGTAGTTTAAAATGACAGCTGGGAGCAGTGATAGGATTATGGATCCCAGCTTGATTTTCTCCTTGTCGATTTTCAATAGTAAATACATAATACACATAGAGGTAGGCATTTTTACCATATCAATCAACAAAACCAAACAAGAGCAAAACCTAAACACAAGAACTTACATTAAAAATTATTTGCATTGGGGCGCCTGGGTGGCGCAGTCGGTTAAGCGTCCGACTTCAGCCAGGTCACGATCTCGCGGTCCGTGAGTTCGAGCCCCGCGTCGGGCTCTGGGCTGATGGCTCAGAGCCTGGAGCCTGCTTCCGATTCTGTGTCTCCCTCTCTCTCTGCCCCTCCCCCGTTCATGCTCTGTCTCTCTCTGTCTCAAAAATAAATAAAACCTTAAAAAAAAAAAAAAATTAAAAAAAAAATTATTTGCATGTATGTTTTTTTCAAAAAAAAATTAATGTTTATTTATTTTTGAAAGAGACAGAGCATGAGAAGGGGAGGGGCAGAGAGAGAGGGAGACACAGAATCTGAAGCAGGCTCCAGGCTCCACACTGTCAACACAGAGCCCAATGCGGGGCTTGAACCCACAAACTATGAGATCATGACCTTGTCTGAAGTCAGAGACTTAACTAACTGACCCACCCAGATGCCCCTGCATGTATGTCTTTGGATAGTTGCATATGTCGTCCATGGAGAAATCATTCTGCGACCGTCATTGGGCCAAGTTCTTTACTCATAGTATTTCATTTGTTATTCACAATGACCCTGAGGCATGTGTATAATCATTCTCACTTTAAAAAAATATTTTTTAAACGTTTATTTATTATTGAGAGACAAAGAGAGACAGAGCATGAGCATGGGAGGGGCAGAGAGAGGAGACACAGAATCTGAAGCAGGCTCCAGGCTCTGAGCTGTCAGCACAGAGCCTGACGCGGGGCTCGAACTCACAAACTGCGAGATCATGACCTGACCCGTAGTCGGACGCTCAACCGACTGAGCCACCCAGGCGCCCCATAATCATTCTCACTTTAAGGATAGGGAAACTGAGGGTTAGGGAGGTGCAGGGGCTTACCAATCCCTGAAGCGAGTAAATTGTGGAGCCAGAAATCGGGGCCATTCTGACTTAGATAACTGCTCTTCAGTACCTTGAGAAACCCACAGGTTATTCTAACACCACCATGGTGAGTGGCAATCCCAAAATGCAGATGTGATGAATGAACTGCAGGTGTAATAGTTCCCATTTCATCCAACTAGAAACTGGGATAGACACCAAGTGACCTACTGAACATGACAGAACTATTGAGTGAGAACATTAAGCCTAGAACCTGCCTCAGCAAAGGTGAAGACCTGTGAGTAATGGAAATTGAAATGCAAGTCCCAAATCATGTTTCAAATAGTCCTGGGATCTGCCTGGCAGTTGAAGATCACTTTTTCTGAAATTTATGGTGCATTGCTGGTTTCAATTTCAAAAATCCATGTATAGAATAGGTGCAGACAATGGATCTTTTATAACAGCCTTGCAGTCAAGATGTGGACTGAATTGATTTCTCTCTCTTTGGCAGATGAAGGTGGAAAATAATTGTAGTAATAACTTATATAGTGATTTCCAAACTCAACGCACTGGGAAAAACACATTAAACTGTGCAATGCTATTTGAATATAGCATGCTATTAGGAATTGAGTTGCAGGAAGTGCTAAAAAGTGGAAGTCACATTGGATTTAACTTGATGAGTAGTTTATCTTCAAATATGTGATGCCGAGGCTAACCAGTGGTCCGCTAGGCTAATACCCTGCTTCTTGCAGCAGCCCAAGACACAGTTGGGGTAAACATGGTTAGCCCCCTTTGAAATCAGTCTCCAAAGATCTATAGATGCCCTCCAAAAAGTCCAATGGATATTTTAAACACAAATTTAAAAACTAACTTATATTCTTTGTAGACATTTATAACAACAAATAGAAATTAGTAAACAATCACTCACAATCCTACCACCATAATATATATAATGCATAATCTTTTGTGCATAATAATCTTTACATATATGTGTGCTTGTTATAAATTAGTGTATGTAATTCCAGACTAGACCAACAGGAGGCAGTGTTGCAGCATGCAAAGACCATGGTACAGTGAGCATACCTTGTTCAAAATCCGGATTCAATTTCTCACAATTTATTTATTTTTTAAATCTCTCTGGCCCTCGGTTTCATCTGTGATATGGTGATGATATATCTACCTCTCAGAGCTATAGTTAATTTTAAAAGAAATAATAAATATATTTAGTGCCTGGCCCACTTGGCCCACTGTCTAGCTACATAGTAGGCATTCATAATGGTAATTGCTAAATAATGCAAGGGTGTTGTTTTCTTTTAGTTCTTCTAAAACCAAACCAATGTGCTTATGCTTCAAGCATTATATATTGTTTTCATATTATGGGGACTAATGCCAAGTTTGTATACACAAACTCATACTTGCTCATACTCTTTAAACCTACTCCTTTAAGTGGCCATGCACTTAAAACGTGGGGAACCAATTTTATTCCTATTGTCACTTACTCTGAAGACAGCTGAAAACTTGTCATACATTCCTTTCTCTAGCTTGTTGTTAGCAATAGCCTAGTTGCCAACTTGATTGAAAACAATCTTTATTAAAGCAATCCAATGCATAATAATTTTGGGTCCCTGGCAAAAATGGAAGGTGTCTGTAATAAGTGAAATGGTCTTCAGTTGGTACAAAAGATGATAAAAGTTGTTTTACACGGAAGTCTTCAAATACTGAAACATAGCATAAAATTATAGACGAATGTCAATACTGAATGCCATTTTGATATGACTGCAGTGTCCTTGGATTATTAACCACAAAGCCACCCCCATCGCATGCTACAGGATCAATAAGTGATTATTAATAATGGTAATTGGGAAGCTGAATTATAAAATCCTCAAATCTTATGGTTAGATGGAGAAGCCTAAAAAGCCATCTTTAGTAACCTCTCATTCAGTGTAGGAATTTCTTGAACTGAATCCATGCCCAATATTCATTCATTCATTCATTCATTCATTTCATTCATCCACCCATCCTTCCAAGGAATATTTGTTGAGTGTCTCCTATTTTCTGAGTCATGTTCCTGGTTATAATGACATACCACCAAACTATAGACAAAAACTTCTGTGGCCACAGAGCTTACATCCAGTGCAGAAAAGATAGGTAGGGTGTCTAAAGGCACTAATAAATAATCTCAGAGAGTGATAAAATACCAATAAGGAAATAAAGCAGGTGGAGGGGTTGGAAAATCACCAGAGGGATTTCAGTTTGAGAGAGGGAGATATTTCAGTTAAAATAGTAGGGACCTATGAGTTTTATTTTTTATCATCACCTGAAACACCCTGAGGAATAGTAGCTCAACAGCAAAGTATTTATCAGAATTTATAAGTCTTCCATTAAAGCAAGATAAAAGACTCCCTAGGGATAGCAAACAAATCTTCAATAAAAAAATAAAATTTTCGGGGCGCCTGGGTGGCTCAGGCGTTTGAGCATACGACTTCGGCTCAGGTCATGATCTCACTGTCAGTGAGTTCGAGCCCCATGTCGGGCTCTGTGCTAACAGCTCAGAGCCTGGAGCCTGTTTCAGATTCTGTGTCTCCTTCTCTCTCTGCCCCTCCCCCACTCATGCTCTCTCTCTCTCTCTCTCTCTCTCTCTCTCTCAAAAATAAATAAACATTAAAAAATTGAGAATAAAAAAATAAAATTTTTCATTGATCAGGAAGGACAAAATCTCTATGTGGGCAGGCCATAGGCCTGACTGCTTCAATTCCTAAGGCTTAAGACAGTTTCCACAGTTGTCAATAAAAATGTGTTGACTTAATGGATTGGCTTCATTCAGAGTAACAGTATAACTGACACGCTTCACAGGAAAAGTGATTACAACCAAAAAGCTGTAGGATCAGCCGCTTTTAGCGATTTGGCTTTAGTGTTAAATCATACAGTCTTTAGACCTTGCTGGAATCATAATTCTTTTCCCACTTATTAGCATTCAATATTCAGTATTAATTTCTAAGATGTATATTTCTGCACACTGAAGCAACACAGATACAGCTTCCTCTTGAATTTGATGCTTGAAAACAAAACACCCATGTCCACATTAGTGATTCTTTAACAGACAAAAATAAAGCAGACCCCACTCATCAGACACATAGGAATCCAACCTAAATTTGAATGGAGAAATCCCCAGGCTCCTGACTTAGATGTATTTCTTGTAAGTTTAGGACAAATCAAAAAGGCCTAAGACAGGTATATCGGAAAAACCAGGGCCTTTATTATGGTAGTTAAATCTGTGAATACTCTTGCTGTCCATCTTGAATGTAGGTAATAAACTCCCAATATGACAGAGTTAATAAGTTTTTTTTTTTTTTTTTAAATACAGGGAGAGTCTGATTCATACTCCTCTAAAAACAAAACAGTGAGGCAGTGGCTCATTATAAATTGAGGGGACAATATAAAGTATCAAGAATGAATTTTAAAGTTTCTAGCCTTAAAATTTAGAAATAATGTATTACCCTAATTTCTACTCTATGGCATGTAGCACACCAGCCTGAGCCCTTGCAGTTCCAGGTTGCTTACAGGTTGCTGTGTGTGTGTGTGTGTGTGTGTGTGTGTGTGTGCAATCAGATTACAACCATGAGTCTAATCTCTTCATCTCTGAAGTAGGGATCAAGAGACTACATGCCTAGTAGATGTTGTGAAGATTCTAAAGTGTCTAGCACAGTGTCTAGAATGTGTGAACACCCAGTTTTAGCTAATATTGTTGAATGCTTACTTCCAGATGATGCTGTTGACTTCCTTGTGAGGAGGACTCATACACTGGCTGCTTTTCCGGGGAGTGTTTCGTGCATGGTGGATGAAGCATCTATCCCTCAGGGCCAATCACACACATGTGCACGATCGCAGGCCTGGAGACTGTGGCTAGGAGTGGAGAAAAGCTAACTGATCCCTGTGGGCATTGAACTGGGGCACTGAACTTGTGACCCGGACTTCATTACTCACCACTCGCTATCCAATCGGCTAACAGGTTGTTTCAGTCAAAACCAGAGCTTTCACATAACTTACCAAGCCTGTGGAAAGACAGCGGCTGAGAACTCACTGCAAAGCCCTGGCAGGAGAATTTCTCCCAAGAGGAGAGAAAGATGAGGCCTGCTGGACAGAGAAACCATGAAATTTTGGGGCCTTGCTATCAACCTGCTGGGCCAGCAGCAGTGGTGTCACAGGGCATTCTGGAAATGTAGAAACTCAGGCTCAACGCCAGTTCTCCAGATTCATGTTCATCCTTAACAAATCTCCAGGGGTGCATATGCACACTAACCTTGGTGGGGGGCACTGCCCTAGAACAGTGGTTCAGACTCTGCCACACATTTTTGTTTGTTTGTTTGTTTACTCTTTTTTTCCTGTATTATTTTTTTTTATTTAAATTCAAGTTAGTCTTGGTTTCAGAAGTAGAGCCCAGTGATTCATCTCTTACATATGACACCCAGTGCCCATCCTGAAGAGTGCCCTCCTTAATGCCCATCATCCATTTAGCCCATCCCCTCACCCACCTCCAGTTGCCAAGAAACTTAAAAAGATCCAGATGCTCAGGCCCACTCCAGACCCCTCCGGACAGACTATCTGGAAGTGGCACCTGGGCGTCTAATTTTGCAGCTCCCTCTTTAATTCTAAGGTTCCCAGGATCTGACACCCGTTGTTCCAGATTGTGACTGTGAGGATGGCTCTGTGGAGTTTGAGTTGGTCCGGAGAATCAGGCTGTCCTCGGGAAGGCACGACTCCGTGGGAAATGAAAGACACGCACTCCCAGGAGGAAAGGCGTTTGCAGGCTGGAGCCAGGCAGACTCGAGATGAATCCCAGAACCACCAATTAGTAACTGGAGGGCCGATGGGGAAGTTATTTAATCACTCTGTTTTTTTGTTTTCTCCTAGGTAAAACCAGGATAAGGATACCTAGTTTGGAGTATTACGGTTAAAATAAAAGGCAATATATCGGCCTGCTGAATGGTGGGAGATCCGTCAACAAAAGTATTCACTAAATTAAAAACATTATTTGTCCACTAAATAAAAATATTAACAACATATTTTATTATTCCAGATGAAAGGCATCCAAATGACCAAACACACTGCAATTAGTGCTGCGCTGGGAACTGGGAACAATTGGCCATGATTTTAACAAGCGTTACGCGCCTAGGATTCCATTGATGAGGACGAGAAAGAACAAAAGTCCAACACTATGGATGAGATGAAAGTCACATAAAAGTCGGCCAGCAATTTTATTTTATTTATTTATTTTTTTCAACGTTTATTTATTTTTGGGACAGAGAGAGACAGAGCATGAATGGGGGAGGGGCAGAGAGAGAGGGAGACACAGAATCGGAAACAGGCTCCAGGCTCTGAGCCATCAGCCCAGAGCCCGATGCGGGGCTCGAACTCCCGGACCGCGAGATCGTGACCTGGCTGAAGTCGGACGCTTAACCGACTGCGCCACCCAGGCGCCCCAAAAGTCGGCCAGCAATTTTAAATGACTCTGTATAACCTCGTTTCCTACTGGGTAATGTATATATTACATAGTGTAGAGTTCCTTTCATTTAAGATAACTCTATGAAAAGAAAGCATATCCTCTGTCCCGGATATTCCCAGGAGTGCCAGGAGAGACAGAGAGATGCCAAAGTGGCCACGGTTCATAAAACTAGTTATCCGGGGAACTCTTCTTGTAGAACTACATGACTCCAGTATTACAGGAGCATTCAGAGAGTAGCGAGCAACAAAGAGAACACCACCTGTGATCTTACAGCCCGAAACTAGTCATGGTCCTGGAGGAAGAAAAAAACACAGCCACACCATTGAGTATATATTCACACTTGAACCACTAGCCTGTTTTATTTTTTTTTCAAAAAAAATTTTTTTTCAACGTTTATTTATTTTTGGGACAGAGAGAGACAGAGCATGAACGGGGGAGGGGCAGAGAGAGAGAGAGAGACACAGAATGGGAAACAGGCTCCAGGCTCTGAGCCATCAGCCCAGAGCCCGACGCGGGGCTCGAACTCACGGACCGCGAGATCGTGACCTGGCTGAAGTCGGACGCTTAACCGACTGCGCCACCCAGGCGCCCCTAGCCTGTTTTAAAATAGCAAACTGTACCAAAAGCTTCTCTGACAGTGTCTTCATTTTTCTTTTCTTTTTTTTTTTTTTTTTTTTGAAAATACAGGATGTTCCCAACTCCTGTGTGGGGTGTTAGGGCAAAACAAGGGAGCAAAGTACAATTCTTGCCCTCAAGAATGCAAGTCTAGCAGAGAGACTAGGTAAGTCACAGCCATTTCAAAGCACAGTAGTATTTAAAACATTTAGCAAACTGGTGCAGTCACTCTGGAAAATAGTGTGGAGGTTCTTCAAAAAATTAAAAATAGATCTACCCTATGGCCGAGCAAGAGCACTTCTAGGAATTTACCCAAGGGATACAGGAGTGTTGATGCACAGGGGCACTTGTACCCCAATGTTTATAGCAGCACTTTCAACAATAGCCAAATTATGGAAAGAGCCTAAATGTCCATCAACCGAAGGGTGGATAAAGAAATTGTGGTTTATATACACAATGGAATATTACGTGGCAATGAGAAAGAATGAAATATGGCCTTTTGTAGCAACGTGGATGGAACTGGAGAGTGTTATGCTTAGTGAAAGAAGTCATACAGATAAAGACAGATACCATATGTTTTCACTGTTATGTGGATCCTGAGAAACTTGACAGGAGACCATGAGGGAGGGGAAGGAGGGAAAAAAGTTATAGAGGGAGGGAGGCAAACCATAAGAGACTCTTAAAAACAGAATAAATTGCGGGTTGGTGGGGGTGGGAGGGAGGAGAAAGTGGGTGATGGGCATTGAGGAGGGCACCTGTTGGGGTGAGCACTGGGTGTTGTATGGAAACCAATTTGACAATAAATTTGGCAATATTAAAAAACTTTTAATAAATCTTTGCCCACCAGGGCTCCAGTTATCACACTATAGGAACCAGTTTCTAGATGAGTCATGGCTGGATCAGGGAACACTTAGGGGTTCCTGCAGAGGGGACAGGGTAGAAACAAGGTTATGGGGACTTTTTGGATAGCTTTGGTATTTTGCTAACTGGAAAGGAAATATTTTGATAATTCTACCACTCCAGCAACACTGGTTCATCCTAGACTGGGAACAGAGGTTAAGTACAGGTACTGAGTTAGCCCACAGCAACTGCCCAGAGAACTTGTGGACTACCCAAAGGTTCATAGCAAAAATTAACATTGCCAGGACAGAGTAGCCTTCCTGTTGTTTCCTGAATTTATTTCACTTGGCAGGCTGAAAAAGTTGAGTTTGAAGTACTTGACTGAGCCCGCATCCCTGCCTGGTTTACAAGAGCTCAAGACACTCAGAGCCCACACTGGACTCCAAAGGCATACCTGTCAGGATCATTCTAGCTGTGACACTCACGTACGGGCCTCAGCAAATCCTGTGGGCAGAGGGCTCAACCACCTGCTCCTGAGTTGGTGAATTCTTGCAACCTCTCCTACTTAACTTCCTGACAGCATAACCCTCCCACACTCCACTGTGGTGGATTCTGAGGCTCACTTTCACCTAATAAAAAGATCTGGCCGCCTGTCAAAGATATTCAGAGAAAATGCCCTCCAGCAAAAACTAGAAAAACCAAGCAGGAGGCAGCTGAAGCCTGCTTCCCCAACCATTGCCAATCCAAGACTCTGCAAGGACTGACTCCTCCAGGTCACTGGGAGTTAAAAAAAAAAAAAAAATCACTCCTGCCTGGACCAAGCAAATCCCGCACAGTGAGCAGAGAGGGCAGTTAAGGAAGGCTCTAGCAATATCTGAAGAATACATTTCATCATGAACAGGAAGCAGGTTACAGGGAAGGAACTGTAGGAATCTAATTGGCAGCCTGGGTTTGAGCCCCCAAATCTGTAGGCATCTGCCTGGGAAAATTATTTAACAACCTCTAAGGTTCTGTTTACTCATCTGTAAAAAAAAAAAAAAAAAAAAAATAGACCGTAATGCAATATTGTCTACCTTCCTAGAAAACATATGGATTCTTCAGGATCACTTTTAGGTCTGGATCACAGGCTCTCCATTTAAAACCTAAGTTACTTCAGGAAAATTATTCTTTTGGAGCCTTAGTCTGCTCACCTGTGAAACTGGAAGGCAAGGTTTTAAAATTTCATTTGATCGGGACATCTGGGTGGCTCAGTTGGTTAAGCATCCGACTTCACCTCAGGTCATGATCTCATGGTTTGTGAGTTCAAGCCCCGCATCGGGCTCTGTGCTGACAGCTCGGAGCCTGAAGCCTGCTTCGGATTCTGTGTCTCCTTCTCTCACTGCCCCTCCCCCCACTTGTGCTCTGTCTCTCTCTATCAAAAACAAATGTAAAAAAATAAAAAATAAATAAAAAATAAAATAAAATTTCATTTGATCAAAATCTGCATGTGTCAAACGTGAGCTAGGCATCTTGGTGTGCCCCGGGGATGCTCACTCCTTTTTAAAGTAATGAAACCATAACGGCACTTACCCTTTAAGGAGCTTACACACAATCCGGAAGGAGACACAATTTAACCATGTGCAGGAATAAATAGAAAACTCCAACTGGGAAACATCGAGGAGAGATGCTCGATGCCGTGAATATATATGCTGGAGAGACGTGAACCAGTCAGAGACGGCCGGCTGCGAATGCTCTTTGGCATGCATGACATACACCAACCATCACAGACAATTCCGATGATGAATGAAGGGAGAATAACTCCTGGTTGCTATATCATTTTTATTTCAGCCACATGACCATAGCTTATTAAACACCTGGTTCTCTATACCCATCAATTGCAAACCTCAGAACCTACTATTATTTCCATTTTAGAAGTAAGTACACTGAGGCTTCTAGAAGCTAGACATTAGACCGAAATCACTCAGCCAGTTTATTGAAAAGCTGGCATCCACACACAAGTGTGCCTGATTCCAAAGCCCTCTGTTTTACCACCAATAATTTGTTTGGGGCTTACTGAGTGCCTATACTGAGGCCTGTACCTAGGATCTCTACTTTATATGATTTGCTTAACTTTTGAAACATCTCTGTCTTCAAAGCCTGGAAAGCACACTGCTCTGAATCTTTGCATTTCAAACATGGTCAAGTAACGATTCAGCCTCAGAAAAGACGGAAGGGTAAGAGTATCATTTTTATGTGAGACTAAAGGTGTAACCTGCCTGCAGACAGATGCCATGGGGACACCTGGGAGGAATTACATGCCACCATGAGGGAAGTGTCTGCGTTAGTTACTGAAGGTCCTAGGTCTTTGACCTGAGCCTGGGGAAGGAGAGACTGTAAAAGACACTTTTTACTTTCTTGCTTAAACGGTCCCATCCGGCTTCCATACTTGGTCAGCAACAATCCTGCAACCAGTTTGTGAAAGAAAAAGCTCATTTCTCCTATTCTTATCTAATTGGTCCCAGGAGAATCTACATTTGCCAAGTTCTCTCAATTAGCTGGCTCTTCCTTGGGGCTGACCTACAGGATGGCACCAGCTTTATAGAGATGATAGTCTTTTAAATACTACCGTGTGCAATCAAAACAAAACGGTATCTCTTTTTGATAGTCACCTTACTCTTTCCATGGTAAATTATTTTTCACCAGTCTATCTTTTCTACTTTGTGCCCCATAACGTATTTCTCCAATTAGCAATTTAAAATACTTTTTGCACAATTTCTGGGTGTCAACACTTACTTGAGGGATGAGGGGGTGGGGCAATAAATAAACATTGAATTAGTTTCAATTAACTTACTTAAAGTTTAAAGGGCATATCTCCTCCCATAGATGCTTTCCTTTTAATCTTCAAGCCAGTTTTGCCTAACTAGGTAGGAGAAGGAAGTGTGGGAGAACAGCTAGCCTCTTTCTCCTTTCTATCTATTCTTTGAGGATTTGTTCTCTTCAACGGACTTGAAAGCTCCTTGAAGATCCATATGTTATGCTGTTATGCCCGTAATCTTCCCCACATTGCTGGAGAATTGCAGGTGGTCAATAAACACATTTTTAGTGATTAATATATTTTATTTATATCATTAGAAGAAAATTGCTAATGTAAAAGCTGGTTTCAGCATTTCCTTGTTCTAGAGCAATAGAAAAAGAAAACTTGTTTATCTGTTTAGGCAAATGGCTCAGTTATGAGAGGGTCTAGACAAAGGAAGTTAACCTTCAGGGTTCAATAACAGGAAAAGTCACCTTTCTTTTCTGGGGGGGGAGTGAAGTGTTTATTCTGTTGTAGACAGGTTTTAGTTTGTTTATTGTCTTTAGAACTGTTTAATAACTGCAGGTTAAAATCCAAATATGTGTTGTTGTTGTTGTTGTTGTTGTTGTTGTTGTTGTTTTTTCCTAGGACCCAGGGCCATGTAAAAAAGATCAAATAACGGGAGGGGCTTGATTTGAAGATGTGACGTTTTCCAGGGACACTGGGGCTTCTGAAGGGAGAGGCCTGTTAGAGACCTAAAGTGGGAGAGCAGCTGATGATTATGTGGGGAGTGACATCCAGGCCTCGATGTGTCATGTCTTTTTGATGCTTTCATCATCCTACATTGTGATCAAAGTGCAGTAAAAATCCGTGCTATGCAGGGGTGCTTGGGTGGATCAGTTGGTCGGGCGTCCGACTTCAGCTCAGGTCATGATCTCACGGTCCGTGAGTTCGAGCCCCACGTCGGGCTCGGTGCTGACAGCTCGGAGCCTAGAGCCTGTTTCAGATTCTGTGTTTTCCTCTCTCTCTGGTCCTCCCCTGCTCTCTCTCTCTCTCTCTCTCTCTCTCAAATATAAAATAAAAAACAAAAAACATTAAAAAAAATCCGTGCTATGCAATAAACAGTCTGGTTTATATGGTGTTGTGTCACACGCGTAGCAAGCAGTGATCACAGTGAAAGTGGCTGGGCCATTTAAAAAACTTGGAAGTTATTAAAAGAGCAGATCTTAAATGTTCTCACCTCCACTCAAAAAGAAATGGTAATTGTGTGATATGATGGAGTCGGTAGCTAATGTTATGATGGTAATCGTTTTGCAATATGTAAGTGTATCAGGTCAACGATTTGTATACCTTAAACACACACACTGTTATATGTCAATTACATCTCAATGAAGCAGGGGGAAAAAAGAAATTTCTTCCTTAAAAAGAGAGTTGGAAGTTAAAGATAACAATCAGGTCTTGAAACCCACACAATAGGAGGTCTCTGATAAAGGTGAGGAATGTGACATTTTCTACAAGCAAATGCTAGATAGATGTTTAAACTATACATTTGGATATTGAGTGAAAGGTAATGTTAGAAGGCTGAAAGCCATGGGATAAAATTTAAATGCATATTCCTTTTTGGTGACAAATAAGTAATGTGCATATACAGGGGTTGGGGGGTTAGAGGTGAGGAGGTTGGAGTGCATGTAGTAAGAGTGAATGACAGGATGAGTCCTTGAATCCAACAGATGCCGGCAGAGAGTGGAAAACCACACAGACTCATCAAATACAGTGGCTGTGACTCTCTCCTTCTGTCCTAACTCATTGTTCACATCACAGCCAAGTGGGAACAGGCTTTGTGTAATTTGTAAGCAGAACTGTTTAAATCCCCTAGTTCGGTTCCAGTGAGGTTATGATTGGCACCTGTCTTCACTGATCAGAACCTTAATGTCCTCACAAAGAAATTGGAAATAATCCCACCCTGTAGGATTGTTCCTGAAGGTTAGACGGTGGTTGAGGGCCCTTAGCGCAGCCTGGTACATAATATATAGTCAATAAATGTTAGCTATTATTACTTCTCTTCTATAAGCTAACACTACGCAGAGCATTTTAGGTGGTTACTTTGTTTTCTGGTAGGTGTTGAAGCTTGATTTCATATGTGAACTATGGCACTAGCTTGTCAAATCATGACTTCCCAACTCCTACCTCCTACAACCACCAGTCTGTTTCATGTATCTATGAGCTTTTATTTTTTAGATTCCACAGATAAGAGGTCATATAGTATTTGCCTTTCTCTGACATCTTTCACTTAGCATAATGCCCTCAAATTCCATCCACGTTGTGGCAAATGGCCAAATTCCATTCTTTTTTAATGGCTGATTGACATTCCATTGTGCATTCATGTCATATTTTCTGCTTTTTAAAAATTTTTTAACTTTTATTTATTATTGAGAGACAGAGACACAGCATGAGCATGGGAGGTGCAGAGAGAGGGGGGACACAGAATCCGAAGCAGGCTCCAGGCTCTGAGCTGTCAGCACAGAGCCCAACGCAGGGCTTGAACTCACAAACTGTGAGATCATGACCTGACCCGAAGTCAGTCGCTTAATCGACTGAGCCACCCAGGCGTCCCTTCCATATTTTCTTTATTCCTTCATTCATTAATGGATGCTTGGGCTTTTTCCATATCTTGACTATCGTAAACAATGGTGTAATGAACATGGAGGTGCATATACCTTTTTTGAATTGGTATTTTCATTTTCTTTGGATAAATACTGAAAGTGGATCCTATGACAGTTCTATTTTTACTTTTGGAGGAATCTCTGTACTGTTTTCCACAGTGGCTGCACTAATTTACATTCTTACCAACAGTGCATGAGCGTTCTCTTTCTCCACATCCTCAACAACACTTGATGTTTCTTGTCTTTTTGCTACTAGCCATCCTGACATGTTTGAAGTGACATCTCATTGTCGTTATTGTTTTGCGTTTCCCTGATGACTAGTGATGTTGAATATCTTTTCACTTACTGCTGACCATCTGTATGTTTTCTTTGGAAAAATGTCTATTTGGATCCTTTGCCCATTTTTGAAATGGATTGTTTGGATTTTTGCTGTTGAGATGTGTGAGTTTTTTTAGATCCTTTGGATCTTATCCGGTATATCTCCCACTCAGTAGGTTGCTTTTTTTTTTAATTATTTTGTTGATGGTTTCCTTTGCTGTCCTAGTTTAAAAGCTTTTTAATTTAATGCATTCCCCCTTTTTTGCTTTTGGTGTCAGATTCATAAAGTCATCGCCAAGAACTACGTCAAGGAGGTTATCACCTATGCTTTTTTCTAGGAGTTTTATGGATTCAGGTCTTATGTTCTAGTTTTTAATCCATTTCAAGTTAATTTTTTTTAAGTTTATTTTTGTTATTTTGAGAGAGAGAGACAGAGAGAGGCAGGGAGGGGTAGGGAGAGATAGATAGAGAAAGAGAATCCCAAGCAGGCTCAGCACTGGCAGCACAGATCCTGATGTGGGGCTAGAACTCATGAACCATGAAATCATGACCTGACCCAAAACCAAGACTCAGATGCTTAACCAACTGAGCCATCCAGGCACCTTAATTTTGAGTTAATTTTTGTGTATGGTATAAGATAGTGGTCCAGTTTCACTGTTTTGCATGTGACTGTCCAATTTCCCCAGAACCATTTACTGAAGACATTGTCCTATTCCTATTAAATATTCTTGACTCCTTTGTCTTCCATTAATTGATCATATATTCACAGACTTATTTCTGGGTTCTCTATACTGTTATATTGATCTACGTGTCTGTTTTTATGCCAATACAAGACTGTTCTGATTACTGTAGCTTTGTAAAAAAGGTTTGAAATCAGAGAGTGTGATACTTCCAACTTTATTCTTTTTTTTCCATATGTGAACAGTGGCACTAGCGTGTCAAATCAGGCGATCTGAGGTTTCTTTACTTATACACACAGGAATACATGCTAATGTGGTTACCTACGTAACCACATTTCCTATGGTTTTACCCAGAATCAACATATAGTTTACCCTCCAAACTGAAACACTTGAAGATGAAAAAAAAAAAAAAAAGCCAACATACATAGTTAAGATCAGATAATAGGCATAAACTAGGGCAATTCCTGCAAACACTTGTATATGATCAACCGAGGATTAGTTCCATCTGGGCTTTAGGACAGCAAACAATGGCACTTCCAAAACCTATCTCTTTCATTCTCTAGGAAGAATGACGCCAAACTATTGACACCTAGCAAGTGTTTAGTAAGTATTAAACATAAAACTGAAGAAAGGAATAGAAATAAACTTTTACATATGTCATACCTGAGGCATAAATAAGACCCACGGTGAATTACAGTGGAAGCATTCTCTAAGGAGGTATATACTTCCTCATATCGGATGTGGAACATAATTAAAAGAGGAAGAGAATAAAATGATTGCATGAAGGAGAGAAGAAAGACTCACTCAAAACATCAGTAAAGTCAAGGGATACAAACCAACCGTAGTTCAATATGGGTACATATCTCTCTAATTTGAGCCGTTCATCAAAGGTCACTATTCTGCAATGAGAAGTCATAGCTTGGAATGACAGGATTCTAAATCATCTTAATTTGTAGGTTTCATCTCTCAGAAAAGATACTACATCAGCCACTTGAGGCCTATTTGTTCAAAATTCTTTCTCATTTGTAGAAAATGTTGAAGTCATTGCTTATCTAGGGCTTTGTTTTGATTGTGGACGGGTAAACAAACACATGATTGGCCATGTGGGGTGTTAAGATTTGGTCAATTTCATATAAAGTTTACTATAAAGAATAATTATGCAAAGGTAAATGTTTTTAAAAGTCTGTTTGGATCACTTCTCTGTGAAATAAATGCCTTACTTTTTTGTTGAATTACATTTTTTCAGTATTTTTCTTTTGGAAATAATTTGCGATTCCTTTGGTGAGAATTAATTAAATGAGTAGAATCTGCTTATACCTTATTATAAACTTGTTATTTTCAATGCTGTTCGTTAAATATAGCGTTGGGTCTATTAAACCTGATGATCTTGGATATTTCGTACAAATCCAATGATCTTATTATCCCATCTAACTTAAGCGTTGCCTTCATCTGTATTTATGAAATATGCCATCTCAGCCCTAAAATTGCCTTCAGCTTTCTTAGCTTTAATCACATCTAGTGAAGATGCTGCAAATATTCACTAGAGGATGAATTAGCACTGCCAGTGTAACACAATAAGAACATTGCTGTTCCATCTGCTGGAAACATAGGGACACTTGGCAGGAGGGTAACAAAGTCAGGCATGGGATGATACATGTCCCGAGGCTGACCTCTTCTGTATATCAACACAATGATGACTGCAAATGCATGGGCCCTGACCTGACATGAATCCAGATTCATGCACTTACTAGTTACTTGGCATTTGCTCTGCCAACCCTGATTTGCTTGCCATGGGATCTCTGATTGCAAAAACAAGTAAATAATAACACATACATACACAGTCTTCCCCCATCCAATTAAAGCTATTCTTGCTAGTAGATAAACCTATTCCTAACTGATGTGCTAAGGTCATTATTGATGATGGTGATAATAATAATAATAATGGATGATTGTCTTAATATTTACTTTAACACAGTGGTGTGTACTAAAGCTTTTGCAGCTGAAAGTTAATGAAGACTGGTTGTACCCAATCACTTACAAAGGAAATAAATATTGGGGTTTCCTAGAGATAGAAATAGGGATATGGGCCATTTCGGTTTCTGCATAGCTCCCGTATATTGTGTCCATTTTGCATATATGGCCAAGGCAAGACCAGGAGTTAACAGTTTATAGGACTCCTCCAGTTTCTCTTCTTTGGCTGCAGATTCCTCGTGACAAGTGCAATCAATAAAAGCTTCTTTGCCCAAGGCCAGAGAGGGCCTGGTTTTCCACCTTTCATCTAATGAGATGAGGCCAGGAAAACGTGCTGGGGCCAACCCCGCCTTGCATAGCCATGTTGCATTGCTGATTGTTTATAGAAAAACAAGCCCCAGGTCAAAGCACAAACTCCTCACTAGCAGGAATCCCCTTTACTGGCATGGTCAAAAGCAGTCTGCTCATGGTTGTGCTTCATGAAACAACATTTGTATCTCACATGTGGTTGCGGGAGAGGAATATTTGATGATAGAATCTCAAGGTTGGAGCTTCCCTTCAAAGTCATTAACATGAACTCCCCCATCTTGTGCCTGTACCATCACCTGTAGGAGGTGGTCAGGCTGGCTGATGTATCCTAAGCCTCCTTCATTTATGGCTTCTTGTGCTTGGGCACAAGCATCTGGGCTACATGCCATCTCCTCTCAATCCTGCCAAAACAGTAGTCTTTAGACCGGACATCTGTAGCATTTTTCAAACTTTTCCATGTGACTTGGTTGTAATGTGCTCACTGCCCTATTGTTTTTCCCCTGGGTGCATGTTCGCTCATCTGCATTGTTCTTTACACGTGTAGCACCCAACATAATTCCCCAATTAAGATTTTTCCTTACCAACCCAGAGAAGAATAGTATCGAAACCCTTCTCATGAGTGAATTTGGGGGAAAAGAGTGCGCCACATGTTTAAGTATTCCCTACTACAGACTTCGTTAAAATTTCTAGATTCCCTCAATGGGAATGTAGTTTTCATCACAACTGAACTTGGAATATTGGAAGCTGGGGCCCAACTGTCCTCTCCTTGGATTGGACGTGTTATCCAAACATGTACAAAGTTTGGTGGATCTGTATTTTGCAATTTACTAGATGTAGGTATAATTTGAATAAATTGAGGGATATATTTTCATACATCACAACTGGGAGATAGGTTGATCCATTTTTTTTTTTTCTTGATTAGGTGTTTAATTGGATCGGTCAACAAACCTTTCTTTAAGTTAAAATCAGAAAAAAAAAAAAAAGAAAAACTTGCCCGTTGAGGTCTTTCGTTTTAAATCCATTTCATATCAGAAGCACGTTTAAGCTGCCCTAAGGCATGTAATATTAGTTTTCCTTCCTTTTTCCTTCCTAGCTTCCTGTACTTCAGAACTGTGTTCTATCACCCGCTAGATTCATTGGGAATCTCTTGCTTAAGAAGTTGTTCTCATATACGTTTGGCTTCTGTGGCTCTTAAAATATTTCCCAGGAGTACAGAATGTTTCAGTGTGAAGTCTGCTGAATAAGGATGCTAAGCTTATTTCTGAGAAAACTCATAGTGTTTGAAACGAAGAGGAAAGAAACAACAACCAAAAAAACCCATCCACTTGGCAGACGTTAGATAGATCCACTGGCAGCAAAGCTTGGCAAAGCAACTGAGAGTCACATGAGGATTCAAGTGAGGAGAAAGCCTGACAACCAGGTGCAAAGCAGGAGTCCCTGAAAGGCCACTGGGGAAGGCTTCAAATGACAGTTCATGCAGAGTGTGGAGGTATGAAGCCCGGTGAGCAAGCAACAATTGCCAAGAATACTACAGCTGATGGGCGAGACTAAAGAATAGTCCCACGGGTCAAGAAAGTTGTCTGATGCCATGTTAGAGAAACTGTGGTGGAGAGGTGCTTGTCTCAGAAAATAAGGGAAACAGTGGGTCAAGAATAAAGGCAGCCACAAAGTGACCAGGGATTAAGATCAAACAATGGGTCAGAAATTCAAATAAACAAATATATCAATATGAGTCATCAACAGCCAGGAGATGGTGGAGCCATGAAGATAATGAGGTGGGATCTGGGCCCAGTTTGGTGATCCCTACGTGCTTTATCTGAAAGTAGGAACTTAGGTCAAGGTGAGCATGCTGGGGTCTGTAGTTCATAACCAGGTATATCGTTTTGTCTGATAGGACGGAGCATGTAAGACAATGGTAGTTAAGATGCATATTCTGAAAATGATATTTAGAAACTCAATACCACAGGAAAATACAAGGAAGGAAGATTTTTCCTTCCACTTTTGGTTCCTTTAAAGCCTCCACAAGTATCAGAAAATTAAACTGTAATGTAGATGCTCTATGCAGAATGTGTCAAAAGAAGGAAGACTGATAGAGAGGTAGCACAAAATAGCGAAATTATCTACCTGGCCTTTTCATATGTGGCCACTGAACAATTGATATAATATTAGTTTAAATTAAAATGAACTCTTGGGCTATGGCATAAGAGTCCAATTTTATTCTTTTGCATGTAGACATTCAGTTTTCCCAACACCATCTATTGAAAAGACTATCTTTTCCCCATTGTGTATTCTTGGCACTCTTGTTGAAAATCAGTTGGCTGTATATGCATGGGTTTATTTCTGGGCTCTCTATTCTGCTCCATTTGTTAATATGTCTGTTTTTATGTCATTACCATACTGTTTTGATTGCTAAAGATTTGTAATATATTTTGAAATCAGGAAGTATGTTGCCTCTAGTTTTGTTCTTGTTCAGAATTGCTTCGGGTAATCAGGGTCTTTTATGGTTCCATATGAATTTTAGAACTTTTTAGAAATTCCGTAAAAAATGACATTGAGGTTTTGATAGAGATTGTATTGAATCTGTCAATCACTTTGACTCAAAATGGATTAAAGATTTAAACATAAGATCTGAAGCCATAAAATTCCTAGAAGAATATGTAAGGGAAAAGCTTCTTGAAATTAGTCTTGGTGACAATTTCTTGGATAAGACACTAACAGCACAGGTAACAAAAGAAAAAAAAAATGGACAAGTGTGACTACACCAAATTTAAAATTTCTAAACAGCAAAGGAAACAATCAGCAAAATGAGAAGGCCACCTACAGAAAGGGAGATAATGTTTGCAAACCATATATCCAATAAAAGATTAATATTCAAAATATATAGGGAACTTTCACAGCTCAATTGCAAAAAACAAACTGATTAAAACGTGGGTAAATACACTGAATAGACATTTTTCTAGAGAAGACATAGAAATGGCCAGCAAGTATATGAAAAGACGTTCGACATTGCTAATCATAGCAGAAATACAAATGAAAACCACAATGAGCTATCACCTCATGCCAGTTAGGATAGCTATTATCAAAAATACAAAATATGCGTGATAAGCCCTTTGAATGGCCTCTTGTAAGCGTTCCTGTTTTTGTTGTTCACATCTTGCCTTTCCCAAGTTCAGATGCACAGATAGCCCAGAATAATTCATCAGCTTTAGTGGGAATCTGGATGATCCCCTGAGGGAGTACACAGGACAAGACCACATACTCATACCCTGTCCCCACACAGACTGTGGGTGTCTCAGTTGATGTAATAGGGAAAAATAAAATAATGCATAACCTTGTGTAAAGGAGTCTTCGTTTTCAATCATCGGCATCTAATATAAAATAAGGGGAGGCAAAAGAAAAAGGACTCATTTTACCTTACTTATAAATATTGGCCCCTAAGCCAACCTGGAGTTGGAAAAGAGGGCATAGAGGCTTAGAAAAAAGGTGAAGAGTCCCAAAGGGCAGCCAATGAGCATCTTCTATCCCTGAGATACTGTACTTTCTGTTCAGCCAATGAAAAACCAAATTTGTGGTGTTGGATTCTGTGGTATTTGATCTGTTATTGGATTGGCCAATTAACCCATTCAGGCAAACAGTCTGGCTAATTTTGATTCACTGAATTGACTCAATGTTGCACCAAACTTGGATAAATCTGGTGTATATCTTGTGCTTAAGGGCAAACTTTGAAAAAAGGAGGAAGTTGTGTGATATAGAAAACATGAACACACACTATAGTAAGGGTTGGCAAAGATGTGGAGGAATCAGAACCTGTGTACACTGTTGGTGGGAATATAAACTGGTGCACCTACTGTGGAAAACAATAGTAGACGTTAGTCAAACAATGAAAAATAGAACTGCAGTGTGATCCAGCATTCCAATTTCTGGAAAGAGGAATTGAAATCAGGATCTCAAAGAGATACTTGTACTCTCATATTCATTTCAGCATTATTCACAAGACAAGGAAGCAACCTAAATGTCATTGACAGATGAACAGATAAAGGAAGTGTGACATACACATACAAGGCAATATTACTGAGCCTTAAAAAAGAAAGAAATCATGTTATTCGTGACAACATGGAGGAGGAACCTGGAGGACATTATGCTATGAAATCAGCCAGACACGGAATGACAAATACTATATGATACTACTTACATGAGGCATTTTAAATAGTCAAACTCATAGAAGCAGAGAGTAAAATGATGGTTGCCAGGGGCTGAGGAGAGCCTTAGTCAAAGGTTCCAAATTTTCAGTTATGTAAGATAAATAACTCCTAGAGGTCTACTCTACAGCAATGGAGCCTTACTTAATAATACTGTATTGGATACTCAAAATTTTTTGAGAGCAGATTTTATGTTGAGTGTTCTATCCCCACCCCAAAATAATAATAAATAGAGGGTGGGAAGAAATTTTGGAGGTGATGGATATGCTATGCCATAGGTCATGGTGATAGTTTTATGAATGTATACTTATCTCCAAACTCATCAAGTTGTATAATTAAATATGTACGACTTTTTGTATGTCAGACATATCTAAAAAAAGAAGTTTAACAAAAATAAGATGTGCTCATGGTGGTGTAACAGACACAATGAGTTTTAAGGACTATTAAGTCGTTTTTTGCATTAGCATAGAAGTAAAAGATCTGATTAATAATTTTACATTATTATATATTGAAATAATATTTGGGGCATATTGGGTTGAGTAAAGTATATAATTAAAAATAACGTCAACTGCTTCATTTTGCTTTTTCAATGCAGCTACTAGAGAATTTAAAATTGCATAGGTAGCTTGTGTTCTTATCTTTGGGGCAGCACAGGTCTATATACTCTGGAATCACACTGATCTGTTCACAGACACCATATCTTCTGCCACGTATACTTCAGTCAGGTTACTTACACTTTTGGGGCTTCTGTGTCAACATCCAAAATATTGGTATAAATAATGTCTGTTTCAGAGCTAATCTTCATAAGCAGTGAATTAGAAAGGGCCCACATTTAGATTATGAAGG